>NW_006408666.1:5324745-5358718 GCF_000296735.1 Chrysochloris asiatica | reverse complement strand
TTCTTTGAAACATTATACAAATGATCTTGTTAAAACACCTTAATCTTTCTGACATCTAGAATGTTAAGTTAACCCTAAAACATAATTATAAATCTTAAATCCTATTTTTACCTTCACCTATTATTGTCTATAGAATCATTAATCACAACATGTACCCAAACATTACTTGCTATGGTAACTGACAACACAGTTGTTTCTCATGAATGTTTAAACAAGAAGTATAAAGTGTTGTAGTTAAGAAGAAACAGAACAACTTCCTTATACCAACTTCTCTATACAAAATATCTAGTTATATTTTTACCTATGATTTATTACCACTCTTTTAGCTCTCAATTGTTATCACACTTCTATTCTCCTTCTTCATCAGGATCAAACTGATTATATCCAAGGGCTGTTGGTGAGGATTGTCACTACTTGCCCTTAATCAAGTTTTCCCAGAACCTGCTATTCCATTTCATGGAAAGGCTTTTCTCTTGCTTTCTCCATAACTGCTTTTCATAATCCCAAAATACCTGTTGTTGTTCTATCCAAGACATTTGAGGAAGTTTTATGGTCTCAGCCCTAGAGGGGGTTTCGGTCTTATAGTTGTACATGGACATCAAGAGCTAACACTTCACGTTAATATCAAACATAACTAAATAGTTGGATAAGGAGCAGTTTTGACATTTATCCCAGGTGGCCATTGCTTGTTCCTCAGAAAGATTTGTTCCCAGGACCCCACACACTACCAATACAGAGGAACCATTAACAGAGGCAATGTGTACATCAAAAGGGACCATTTTCCCAGAAGCTACAATTACTGGAGTTAGAGGCATAAAGAATAGGTACAGAATTCACAAAAGTACAATTAAAGAAAGTTGCACAGAGGTGGCCAAACAGTGAGTTCGCCAAAGGCCATGAACCCGGTACTTCAGGAGGTCGCTTCCTTGACCCTCAGGGTCCATGGCTCGCAATCCTGAGGAGGGCCTTGGGGTTGGATTTTTGCCCATGTGGTCACAGGGCCACAGCTTCTTAGTGCTTGCGTATGCTGTTGCCAGCAGATGGGGAAGGCAATATACAACAAGAGAGAGGTTGGCAGAAGAATGATGAAGAGATGAAGATGCAGGCAGGAAAGCAAGAGTTAAAGGAATAGAGTAAATAGTGTTATATACACCATCAATTCAGCATGGGAGGGAGAGTGGGAGTATGCCCACAAACATGTAAAGGTTTCACAGAGGATACATGCACATGGGTATTTGTTGTCTGTTACAAACACATCCATGAATGTGGTGGAGCATACACATGAGGCAAAGTTAGACATTACCAAACACCTTGAGGGAGTGAGTTGCTGGACCTGGGAACTCATGATAGTAGTCTGCGGTGGGAGGGGAACACCATGGTCAATCAACCTAACCTAGTCCACAAAGATAATGTGCCACATCCTACATTATTGAGTAGCTTCTGGGATCTTAAAAGCTCATTAACAGCCATAGTTCAAGCTCACCAGCTGCTCCTTGGAAACCCTACACAGGGTCGCTATGGGTCGGAACTGACTTAATGGTACTTAAAGCAACAACAAGGTGCAACTAAGGAACTCTGGTAGCATAGTGTTTATGAGTTGGGCTGCTAACCTCAAAGTTAGCAATTCGAAACTACCAGTGGTTCCACAAGAGAAAGAAGAGGCTGTCTGCTCTCATAAAGATTTACAACCTCAGAAACCCTATACACGATTGCTATGAGTTGGAACCGACTCTGTGGCACATAACCAATCAAACCATCCAATGTGCAACTATTGGTCTCTCCATGTGGGAAGGAAAAAAGTGTAATAAAAATTGAAGATGATTGTAATTGATTAGCCCAATGGAATAAGGAAATATGTGAACATCAGTCTCCAAGATCCTAAGACCAGAAGCATTAGATTGTGTCTGGCTACCACAATCAACTGTTCTGAAAATGATCATATTCGAGACTACTGGGTAGAGTAGAAGAAAATGTGGAAGAAAACTCAGAATGATATGTAAGTCTGGTATACTGGTCAGAAAGAGACTGAAGGAATTCACAACTATGTTCCTCAGCTACCCTTCAGGTATGGAACCAAACTCATACTTATGGCTCAAGGTTCAACCAATCAGTGCATAGATATAGTGGGGGACAATGACACTAATAAGGTATGCTCATCATAGGATGGTCAACCACTCAAGATAAAAAAAAGAGGCAACATGTATCTAAGGACACAGTTCAGACGGGTCGGGAAGGAGTGTGGAATGGAAATCAGAGCCACAGGGAGGAAGTGAAATAGTTGATATTACCTGGAGGGGATTGCAATCATTGAAATGAAGGGAATTGTTTTTCCAGCATGATATTTTACACAAGTGTTCTGACTTCCACTCAAGTGGGAACTGAAGGAAGGGAATCCAGTTGTTCCAGAAATTCATCATTGGCTTCTTAATTTTAGAATTTGCCTTGCAATAGTCAATTATCCATAGTATGTCTGCTATGGATAACTGGTTTACAAGCAGACCAGTTTACACACGGTTGCTTATCTATTTTCACACACCTAAATTCATTTTTCCAAGATTTTAAGAAGACTCATCGGGCCTTAAAATAAAAATAGCAATACAGTCCTTAAGTAGGATTAGAATGTAATCTCAATATTCATAGGCACATGATTAAAAGTCATACTGTCCTCTATTGGCTACATCTGATGCGCAACCACAAGCATACCTACCAGGAATTCAGGTGCTATTACAAACCCAGAATAGTACTGTGCTTCCTCTGGGGAATTTTGTTTCGTGCTATTGACTCAGTTATGACTCATAGCAGCCATGTGTAAGGTTCCAGGGAGTGACTGGTGGGTTTGAACTGCCGGCCTTGTGGTTAGCACTATGGTGCCACATCACTGGTAACCATCAATAAATGTCATTCTCAATACATTTGCCTTTTCTTATCTTTTTGATGTAAGTTAGGTCACACAGTATTTGTCCTTTTTTAAAAAGTTTTCACTGTGAATTGGGTGAAGGTTTACAGAGAAGATCATCAGCAGATTTTTCAAATGCAGTGCATGATTTTATTTTTAATTGCTGCTTCCATGAACATTGATTGTGGAACCAAGCAAAATGAAGACTTTGATGCCTTCAAACTTTTTTCCATTTATCATGATCCAGTTCTGAGGACTTTATTGGTTTATTGACTCAGTTATGAGGATTTTCATTTACTTTACATTGAGGTAAAATCCATACTAAAGTTTTCTGTCTTTGATCTTCATCACTATGTATTTTAAGTCCTCTTCACTTTCAGCAAGCAAGGTTGTATCATCTACATATCACAATCCTGATTCATGTTCTTTTTCATATAACCCAGCTTCTCGATATTTGCCCAGTGTACATATTGAATAAGCATGGTGAAAGGTTACAACTCTGAGCACAACTTTCTTGATCTTAAACCATTCAGCATCCTCTTGTTCTTCATGCCTGTTGTTGTTGTTGTTGTTAGGTGCCATCGAGTCAGTACTGACTCATAGCGACCTTAAGCACTACAGAACGAAACACTGACCGATCCTGGGCCAACCTCACTACTGTTGCCACTCTTAAGTCTATCAATGCTGCCATTTGGACAATCTATCTCGTTGGAGGTCTTCCTCTTTTTCTCTGACCCTCCTCTACCTTACGAAACATGATATCCTTCTTCAGTGACTGGTCCCTCCCGACAATATGTCCGAAGTATGAGAGACAAAGTTTGGCCATCTTGGTCTCTAAGGAGTATTCTGGCTGCACTTTTCCCAAAACAGACCCATTTGTTCTTTTGGCAGTCCATGACACTTTCAGTATTCTCCTCCAACACCATAACTCAAAGGCATCAATTCTTCTACGGTCTTCTTTATTTACTGTCCAACTTTCCCATGCATATGAGGTTATTGAAAATACCATGGCTTGGGTCAGGCGCACCTTAGTCTTCAAGCTGACATCTTTGTTCATCAACACTTTAAAAAGGTCTTGTGCAGCGGATTTGCCTAATGCAATATGTTGTTTGATCTCTTGACTGCTGCTTCCATGAGTGTTGATAATTGATCTAAGAAGATGCCTAAGTAACAAAAAATATTTTGTTTTGTTTAGTAGTATACACTGATCAGGATGAATAAAAAGTTACCTGGAAAATCTCCAATGTGTGCAAAATGAAATGAGGGTCTGAATCTTATGTGTTTCATCTGAATTCCAGGTTGGTCTTGTTTTGGAGGCTTCCAACTTCCTTACAAATCCATGTCAGAGAGTGGTTCTTGAAACAAATGGCAACACATGCCCTGGTCAGATAAGAGTTTTAGGGGGATGTATTTTTGCATTTCAGTGAGGAAACAAGCAACCTCAACACCTTTAGGCGCTTACTGAAATTGACCCAAATGGACAAAAATACGCAACAGGGACTCAGGCCTCAGATTCAACATCACCTCCTCACTCATTTCCCAGCACAGGACCCTTCCTTTCATAGAACTGCCTTCCATCCTCCATTTTTTTGGTCTATACATCTGATTATTCAGATTGCATTTGTCTTCCTTCCTAAGAAAGACAAAACTGATTTAGTTTAGTTTAGTTTTTTACAGGAACATATGTGTTCTCTTCACAAATTATTCTCATCCTCTAGCTGGGTGTCAGGAATAATACATGTCACCGTACAGCTGACTCCAACTCATGGTGAACCCATTTGTGTCAGAGTGGAACAGAGCTACAAAAGGTTTCTAAGGGTTGAGGTTTTTTTCAGCCTTTCTTCCAAGACATCACAGGGTGGACTCAAACCTTTAACCTTTTGGCTAGCATCCAAATTCTTGAACTGTTTGTCCTTCCTGGAGTCTCCACCAAATATAATAGTGACTCAATTAATACTCATTGAAGGAGTAAAGTCATAAACAAAGGACTGGGGAAGCAGACCTCGAGGACATAGAAATGCCAGGTAAACACCTTGGCGCCTTGCCAGAATACACACAGAGTGGTTAGCAAGTTTCCCAGGCCCTCTGATGCACAGAGGTACATGGCGGCCTAGAGCTCTCAGGGCCTGTGCTAGTCTGAGGGAAGGAGGTGAGTCACTGGAGAAGGCGCCCTGCACTATTACCAGTCAGCCAACAATCATAGACTCAACACTTGGGCACTCTAGGATCAGTGCTGGGCTGCTAACCACAAAGTTGGTGGTTCAAACCCATAAGCCACTCCTTGGAAACCCTAAAGAGGGTTGCTCTGAGTCAGAACTGACTCAATGGCACATAACAATAACAACACTATAGCTCATAGGGAAGGTGCTGGCTCTGTATGATAAACACTGGACTGCAAACCACAAGTTCAGTCATTCGATCCTATACTCATTCAAGCTCCATAGGAGATAAATAAACTTTTCTGTTCTCACAAAGATGTACAACCTCAGAAACTCAATACAAAGTCACTAGTAGTCAGAACCAACCTAAAGACATTTAACAACAACTATAACTTATGTCCTGCAGTGGTGAAAAAAACACCACAAAGGCTCTATCCCCACAGTGTGAGTCAGACAAACCTTGAGATCTGGTGACAGGGGACTTGTGTTACTTTTGGCTCATATTCTGAAGAAATTACTAACAAGGAACATCGCCATTGTCATCATCATATTCACATTTACTCATCCCTAACTCTTTGGAGGGTTCTGCTTTCACAAAGATATACAGCATCAGAAACTCTATATAGGGTTGCCATGAGTTGGAATCAACTCGATGGTAATTGACATCAAAACCACTCTGGAACAAACACAAAGCTGAGGACTTTGTGTGGATTCTTTCATATCCTCACAGATGACGTCATGGTGCCCATCATGCGTATGCAGAAACTGCAGTAAAGTCACACAATCAATATGTGATGGCAGGCAGATAAAAGATTACGTGGCTGCCAAAGGGGGAGAAAGGACCCAACAACGGCACATGGCTGAAAGAGTGAAGTTTATTTTTCTCTTGGATGTCAGTCTAGAAGAGGTGTGGGTGCTCCATGTCATGAAGTCACTCCAGCCCCCAGGTTGCTTCCTCTGGCTCCTCTGATGGACTCTGGTGAATTCCTTGACATGGTTCTTGTAGTAGCTATAGTCTTTGAAATGCCCACCAAATGACTAGGTGGGATTATGCAAATGTGAAATGCTAGTGGCCACCAAGGGGATGAGATGGTTTGCTAATAATGCAGAGAAGGGGAATGGCACCCTTGGGGTAGGTTCATATAAATAAGATGTGTGGAGCTCTAATGAGTGATTGGCCAGTGTTGGCATCCCACTCGGTTTAAATGAGACCTCCTAGAGGAGGAAAGAGGGAATCTCACAACCATCAAGAAACAAGAGGTAGGAGTGGAGTGTATCCTTTAGACCTTAAATCCTTGCACTAAACCTCATTGATCCTGGAGATAAAGCACAGTGACATGATGAGAAGACAGGCAGAGGAACCAGACACAGAGCTGTGGACTTCCAGGTCCACAGAAAGACAGAGCTGGCTGCCTTTGCAGAGGAAGGAGGCTTGCTGGTGACGATGGGTGCCTTCCCAGGCATTTGTCTGCAGAGCTACGTTTGCAAACCCAGGGAGATAGAGTTGAGGATCTTTGGGGCAAGGTTTACTGGAGAAGTGGAATGTCTTTTGGTTATTCGTGGTGGTGGCAGTGTGCCGTGGAGTTGTTTCCAACTCATAGCTATGCTGTATAGGGTTTCTGAGTCTGTAAATCTTTATAGAGCAGGGAGCCTCATCTGTCACCCACAGAACAGGGAACAGCTGGCAGTTCGAACTGCTGACCTTGAGCTTAGCAACCTGAATCGTTACCATTATGCCACCAGAGTTTCTTTTTGTTTATTTGGAAGCAGAGCTACAAGAGCTTCGTACCACTTGCACAAGCAGGGCAGAGGCCAGGGGTAGCATGTCTCAGAGACCAGACTGGAGAAAGATATGCCTGTACAAACAGTTGAAAGGACACTGTTCTGATTAATAAATGTATTCTGAGCATTCCTGATCCTGAATCATAATCTGGTATGTGCTCTATGTTGTAGTTGTTGTTGTTGTTGTTCTTAAGTGCCGTCAAGTCAGTTCCAACTCATGGCGATCCTGTATAGGGTTTCTGAGGAGCAGCTGGTGAACTTGAATCACCAGTCTTATGGTTCAAACAACTTTGCCATTCAGCGCATTAATGGTTTCATCACACAATTTTGGCACCTGGCATCACCTCTTCTCATCTACCTTGTAGAATCACAAGAAGGGACAGGGAGAGAGGCTGGGAGCAACCCACGGGAGCTGTCCAAATCCTGCTGCAGACCTGAAGTCCAGCATTCCCACATGTAAGCTGATGGTCAGAACTGAGACACTTGGCACCTAGAACCCCAGGCGAGCTGAGAATTATAGTTCTCAGTTGAATAATTGTATGCCCAGCTACAACCATATTGTTAGGGAAAAAGAGGGTGGATTTGGACACCCAGCTATCATTACCACAGTGGTGGAACTGAGATCCAAATTCAACTCTCAAGCCACTTCACTGTATGGGCAACTTAATTTATCATTTATTTGTAGGAAAAGGAAGTGGAAAAGGGCTTGGTTCCAGCAAATATACAAAGAAAGAGTGATACTCACAATGGTTCAGGCTGGATGAGCAAGCAAAGCAAACACAGGCTATACTGTGTGGGTGCGCTCAATGCCATATTATGGAGTTTCTAGGCAGTGGACAGGAATGAAACATCTTTAAGCACAGACCTAAGAAATGGCATGTTTGTATCTCTTGCAGGATGACCTCCTTGAGGCAGAAGCTCTAAATCTACTTGGACCAACCACTTGCAGAGAGAGCTCATAGGCAACCCTTGGTCAATCCCAGCTGGGCAACCCCTAGGACAAGGTTTTTTTCTACCCAGGGGATCTGTTATTCCTGTTTTTTTCTGCAGCAAGAGTTGTAAAATATCACATCCAAAAAGAGAATTTTTTACTACCAGAATGGGGAAATGCATGAAAACATGTTCCACCAGAAACAGAAACTGTAAAACATTTTTCTTGAAGTCGGAATACATTATATCTTATGAGTGCTGGTATGGGGCTGTAGGATAAGCAATGGTAAACTGTAAGGTCAGCAGTTCAAATCTACCAGCTACTCTTGGAAACCCTATGAATTAATGGTTCACCACAACACCATAAGAATGAGTGTAATACACAGACATCTGGGCAGCAATTTTCTCGATTGGGCTTCTCTAGGCTCACAGGAACACTTGTGCAGGTAGCAATGGGGGAGATGAGCCAGGAGTATGATGAAACAGCAGAGAAGTAGCAACCTTCAATGAGATCAGCTGAGGTACTGTCACTACACTGACCCCACCGCAAGTCAAAGGAACCTGGAGGTCCACATTCGGCTACAGTAAGTGTCCTTTCTGGATAAGTCTCTTAAAACAGGGGCTCTCAGCGTTGAATTTGAAAACAATAATGTTTGGGAGGTCCATATGTGATGACCATAGTCACTTGATAAAGATGACCTCTCTTGAAGGTCAAAGTCACTTCTTTCCACTAGTGAAGGACTGGTCTTTGCTAACAGTGTGGAAAACCAGTCGAACAGAGGCTTAGGGATTCAGGTTCATTATTCTCCAAGCTCCCAAGCTCCCCAAGTTGAAAGAGAATCCGATAAGTGCTCAGAGGGTGGTTTAATGGGGGAGCAAAGAGCAAACCCAAGTCACATTTATTGGAAAAGATATTTGATTGGAAGAGAGAAACTTCTCAGCATTTTCAATCCTGAGTAGTAGTTCAAATTAGTGGCTATTTCTTTTATTAGTTTCAAAAATGTTGGTTTATTGATTGTACTAATTTTCATTAATGAATTAGTGAAATTTAGTGTTCAAATCTTCTATTGGTTTTATGCAGTAAGTGCTTAATATTTAATCATGTAACAAAAATAAATAATTACGCAAATTGATATTCCAGTTGTTGTTGTTGTTAGTGTTATCAAGTTGGTTCCAACCAATAGCGGCCCTGCATAGAGTTTCCGAGGAGCAGCTGGTGAGTTTAAACCACCAACCTTGTAGTTCAAATGGCTTTTCAGTCTGGCTCATTAAACCACAGCACCACACCAGGATGCCATACCAGTTGTAGGAGGTAGTAATTAGATGTAGTCTGAAAAGCTGCACAATTTAAACAAAGTAATTGCTAACCTTGTCTTTCTTTAGGTTAGATATATAGATTTTGTAATCAATATAGTAGTTACATGTCAGGCTGCTAACCTCAAGGTCAGCAATTCAAAATTACCAGCTGTTCAGTGGGAGAGAGATGAGGCTTTCTGCTCCCATATAGATTTACAGCCTCAGAAACCCTATACAGGGTTGCTAGGACTTGGAACCAAATCCATGGCACATAATCATCACCACCATCCAATCTGAAAGATACTAGTTTAAGGACTGAAGTGTACCTGACCCAATCCATGGTCTTTTCAATCACCTCATATACATATGAAAGTTAGAAAATGAATAAGGTGGATTGTAGAAGAATTGATGCATTTAATTATGGTGTTGGAGAACAATATTAAAAGTATCATGGACTGTTGAAAGAACAAATAAATCTCTATTGGAACAAGTGGTGGTTATGGTTATATGCCGTGGAGTTGGTTCTGACTCATAGTGACCCTGTACAGGGTTTCCGAGGGTATAAATCTTTACAGGAGCAGAAAACTTCATCTTTCTCCCATGGAACAGCTGGTAGTTTTAACTGCTGACCCTAAGGTTTGCAGCCTGATTTGTAACCACTATGCTGCCACACCTGAATTTTTCCTTAGAAGCCAGGATGGCACGATTTCATCTCTCATACTTTGGACACATTATCAGGAGGGACCAGTCTCTGGAGAAGGATGTTACAGTTGGTAAAGTGGTGGGTCAGCAAAAAAACAGTAAGATCCTCAACAAGATGGATTAACACAATGGCAGCTACAATGGGCCCAAACACCACATTTGTGAGGATGGCTCAGGACCAGACTATGTTTCTCTCTCTTGTGCGTAGGGTCACTATGAACTGGAAAGTACTCGATAGCACCTAACAACAAAAATTCCCTCTAATATTTGAAAGTCTTTTCAGTTTCAAGATTTAGAATTTTAGTCTTTCAAACTTCATGTGGTCATTCCTTTGCTTTGGAGACAGTAAGATGTTTGTTAATTTTCAGGTAACTAGATTCTGTTTTGATGCCTTAAGCCTTCTGATTTTGCAGTCCATTGCTTCTGGCAGAAGTTCCAAATATGACTTTGAAAGTCATTTAAATTTACAATCAATGAAAAGATCTCAGACAGATCTTTTTCTGACACAAGGCCTACCTGATGTGGGGAAGTCAAACACATATAGACTAGTTGTGCTCCAAGTTACCCAATGATCTCTGTGGAGGAGAAACTCCTGCTTCATTGGGGTGGTGTTATTGTTATGTGCCATCTAGTCGGCTCCAATTCAATTCAACACTGTATGGAGTTTGTTGAGAAGCAGCTGGTGAGTTTAAACTGCTGACTTTGTGGTTCAAATTAACCTTACAGATGAGAGCTTCTCCTGCCGTGCCACACCAGGACACCGGGGTGGATGTAGCACACTGAATTCTGTGGTGAAAGCATCAGTTAAAATGGGAGTCAGTTTAGATTCCCTGGGTTTTTAGCAATCATTGTTTCCATCCATATACTGGGCATTTTAATATGTAAATCAATATAGTCAACTATCTGCATGCAGAGCAAACAGATGCTATACTTTGTATTCGTGATTATCTTTATAAATGAGAAACCAATCAACTTTTTCTTAAACCTTGATGTTTTGGTTGGTTTCTTTCATTTTATACCATGCAGGTGTAGAAAACCAGGCTAATGGTTTCTGCATCATGGTGATCCCATGTGTGTCAGAGGAGATTTTACTCCATAGATTTTTCAGTGGATGATTTATTGAAAAAAGATTTCCAGGTCTTTCTTCTGAGGAGCCTGTTTGTGGACTCACGCCTCCAAACATTTGGTTAGCAGCTGAGCACGTTCCCTGTCTGCACCACCAAGGGACCAATCAGGAGTGAATGCTATTTTAAATGTTTTGAATCGTAAATTTGTATACTTTCATAGCCAGCAAGGATGTTTTCTGTATCTTGTAAATTTCTCATACATATGTATACCTCCATTGTATCTAGATCATTTTGCTGTGATAGAGGTTACTTTTCCAGTCTCTACTGGAAGAATGCTTCCCATCTTGGAATAGTTGTTATAACTGAACAGATATTTTCTGAGCACCTATACACCAAGCATGGGTGTACAGCATCAACAAGACAGAGAAGAAAATATATAGAGCATACAGTCTACCTGGAAAGACAGTTAATAAAAAAATTATTAAAATAAGGCATTGTGAGGACTGGCATGCTTGAAGATGCCTCCCCGTTGAGTAAAATTACTGTGGACCTCTCTTCAACTAAGTAAAAGATTCTCAGATATGGATTTTGCAACTCTAGACTTAACCCTAACCAAGTGGAATATCTGAGGTAACATGATATTACATTACCTGAGTGCAGATCTCAGTTCCACCACTTTCCAGCTGTGTGACCTGACCCACGCTACTTAACTTCTCTGTGACTCAGCTTTGTTGTTATGTGCTGTGGAGTCAGTTCCGACTCATAACGACCCTGTACAGGGTTTCCGAGGCTGTAAATCTTTACAGGAGCAAGTCTCATCTTTCTCCTGCAGAACAGCTGGTAGTTTCGAACTGCTGACTTTGAGGTTCACAGCCCGATTCATAACCACTATTTATGCTACCAGAGCTGTATGACTCAGCTTACACATCTATAAAATGAGACCAATAATACTATGTATCTCACTTGGAGAAGTCTTGGTGTGACGCTGTAGCACAAACACTAGACTGCTAACCACAAGGTTGGTGGCTCAAGCCCACCATCTGCTCATTGAAAACTCTATACAGGGTTGCTGTGAGTTGGAACTAACTTGACTGCACTTAACAACAGCAATCTTGCATGGGTGGTTGTAAAGATGTTAGTTTTTTGGCTAAAATAATACTTCTTCAATGAATGAATGAACTAATTATAGTCCTTTCATATGATCCAAGTAGCTAACTGCGATAAATAACATTTTCTAAAGAAAAGGAGTACCTTAGGGTGTTTATGTGTTTCACTTCTTTAGAAGAGATTAGTAATTCTGAAATTATCTTTCTCATTCATTGGAGAAACTCCCACTGGGTACTATCCTCTAGTTCACTCTAAAAACAACCCCATAAGGGAGGTATTAATATCAACAATTTATGGACTTTTTGTTGTTAAGTTCCGTAGAGTCACTTCCAGCTGATAGTGACCCTGTATAAAGTTTTCGAGGAGCAGTTGGTAGGTTTGAACCACCGACTTTGTGATTGGCAGTCCAGTGTTTATCATACAGTGCCACACCAACACTTCAAATATCAAGAGAGCATAAGAAGTAAATTAACTATACTTTACTGAGCAAAAAAAATATATTTATTATACACATTTTTAATTTTGATATCATTTTATCCTCTTCAATTTTGGATCCCTCTAGTTGTTCCTTATCTCTGTGAAAGAATGGAGACCTCAGCATACACGGGGCCAGTCTTTTGAAAGACAGGATTTCTAATGGCATGTGAGATTTTGCACCTGTAATTATTTTGGGGTACAAAATTGGCTTCACCAATAATTGCTCCTATAAACAACTAATTGTAGCTGCTGTTAGCCACTTGTGGGTATAATTAGCTGCTTGCCCTTAATCTTCATGGAATGCCCAATTCTCCCCATAATTAGTCAATTGTAGATGCTGTTACTTTCGCAAGAGAGGAAAGACTGAATCATTTCTCTTAAAATTTATCAGATTAAATAGCTAAATTTGAAGCTCAATTAGTGTACATTATGAACAGGAATGTTTCCATTGGTAAAAAGGATCTGAAATGGTTTCACTCTTCCTATCCAGATCTTAGAGACTTCTACATACCCAGCAGATGTGGCAAGGACATGCTATTAGAAAGTGTGCTGTTTTTGTCTAGATATTGCTAGCTTCCATTGTGATTTTTATTTTTAAATGTTATTTTAAAAATTGGAAATGTGAATAAAATATTCAGGGTATCTTGGGTGATTACACAATAAAACCCTGCTATAAAGGGCCTAAAAATTTAGTGTGTTTGTTTATATAATTGAATTATGAACCTTAATAAAAATAGAGGCAGAGCATCTGAAAGCCTAAATTAACATGTTAGCCCTCTCATATGCTAACTGCACAGCTCTGGGCATACTAATATCCTCCACCATAAATAGGAATAATGATCATTCTACTTCTCTGAGAATTGTACAGACAAAACTTAAACATTATAAACACTTGAAAATTATTCCTTGATTCTAATGCTGCAAACTTCAGTCATTTGTAAAGCTTAGCATTTTTTTTCTCCCACTGTGATGTTAAAAGTCTATATTGTGATTTTCTTATTTGTTCTTCAAATAGGGCAATAAAAAGTAGTCTTCCTAGCTTTTAGTCATTTTTTTCCTGAATTTTAAGCATTTTTCAAAGGCATGAATATTTTAAAACCACGAACTGTAGCAAAGTATAATTAATTTAAATATACCATTCTAATACAATAACTTTATGTAATATATTATAGATTGTAATATACTGTATATTTAAAACTGATTTTATACTAAATAAGTCATAACATTCTCTGGAAAGTTGCAAAGCATTCTTAAAATTCTCGTATTTACAGCTTCTTTGTGAGGCAAATTCTTCGCCCAATTAAAGGGTGAAAGATGATGTGGAGAACTGCCCAAGACATCAGTAGTGAGGCCGGCAGCAGAACGCAGTCCTCACTCCACGTGGTTCTAGCCTGTGGGCGTTAACACCACCAGCATTTTCTATTATTTAATTACACACAAAAAACTTGAAAGTGTTTTACTTCTCCTGGGGTGATTTGAAACACAGTGTTCAACCATCGCATTTTCGATTTGGACATAAATCATCCTCTGCCCAAAAGATTATGTATATTTTGATTATCCAGTGTACGCTCTCTTGTCTGAGCCTGTGTGTGTGAGTGAGTGTGCGTATCTGTGTGTGTGTGAGTGAATAATGTTGTCATAAAATAGCCTGGAAACCTTGGGAGCTTGAAGCAATATCTTTCTCCAGTAAACTGCTTTATTACTGCCATTCCCTCCCTCCTGGGCATGCAGTCAACTGAGACGGGGCCAAATTGGCAGTCATTTGAGAGAGGCTGGCAGGCCCATGGTCTCTGGGAGTTCCCTGTCAGCACCTCTCTCTCAACCAGTCTTTCCAGGGTCAGGGAAAGCCCTGGCTCTGAGACCCCTGTTTGCCAGAGCTGGGTTTTAAGTTGGGACCAAGATGAATTTAGATCTCCAAGTTACACTGTTAAAGCACTCTCCAACCCCTGGGGGATTTTTGTCCTGACAGTTCTGATGTCGGTTTTTCTCATTTTCTGCCTTCATACTCATGCCAGAACTCTTCTTATGAGTGAGTAGGAAGAAGGGCTCATTGGTGGCCAAGGGGTTAAATTGGTAACATAGTTTTTCTTAAAAAAATAAAATAAAATCATAATAATAATAATTTGGGGAGATGTGTTGACTGTTGATGAGCAGAGCTGAAATAATAATCGCTGAAGCTGCTTATCACAGACAAGCAATAGTCCAGTGACAATGCTCTGGCAGATGAAAAAATGGGAACAGAAATGAATAGTGACAGAAACCGTAGAAACAAGCCACAAATCCGATACTAAGTCATAAAATACAGCCTAACTCAATAAGCACATGCTACTGTTATTATATTAATATTGTTAAAATACCATAACATTTAAAATGGAAGGGAAGTGGAAGAGCACTTTTCCTTTTTTTATCATCTTATTCTTTTTTTTTTTTTTTCCCTAGGAGTAATCCTCAATGTGACTTAGAGGTAGCAGAGGGATTCTTCCTTTCTTTCTTTCAGGCTGAACCCACTAAGTTCTAACTTTGTAAAGGGACTGACTTGTAAACAGAACAAGAGCAGGGATGGTCCCCACTCTATAAAGAGGAGCTAGGAGATGGAATGATATAAGGTCAGGCATATTCTTTGCATTTCAGACCTAAGAAAAACAGGGACCTGAGCAGTTAAGTAACTTGTGTGAAGCAACGCAGTGATTAGGTGATAGGGCTGAAATCCAAATATCAAGGTGTCAAATTCCAAGTTAGGGTTCAGAAATGTGGGTGCTCTAGGATCTGGAGTCCTGGTGGCCCTAGAGTAAGCAATGAACTGCTAACTGCAAGGTCAGCAGTTCAAACCCACTAGCTGCCTCACTGCAAATGATAAAGTTTTCTGCTCCAGTAAAGATTTACAGTCTCAGAAACTCTCCATGGGAATCCCCATGAGGCAGAATTACTGCAATGACAGTGGGCTTGCTTAGGTGGATTTAGGGTCCAGAGCAAAAAGATACAGTGGGGAGAAGAATGCAACACCACTCAAAAGAAGCCTGGTGAAGATCAGGACCAGCTGACTGGTGCATTTCCAGGCTGGTTGACTTTTTTCCTAAGAAGTTGTAAAAATAGCTTCTGATGCGAAATGGCATATTTTAAATGTTGGCATAAATGAATCCTGGCTAAGCAAACCAGCTGGCCTCACCTGAGACTTAGAGCTATCCTATTTGTGTCAGAGAAGAAACCATAGGGTTTTCAGACGTCGATCACCAGACCATTATCCTGACACACTCCTGGGCTGTCTCAAATGTCCCACCTGTTGGTTGGTGGTAGTGGTTGTGTGCTGTGGAGTCGGTTTGGACCATATATATAAAATATTTCTGAGGCTGTAAATCTTTATGGGAGCAGAAAGCTTCATGTTTCTCCATGGCGTGGCTGATACAGTCCAACTGCTGACCTTGAGGTTAGCAGCCCAACTATTAACCCACTACACTACCAGTGTCCTGGCCTTTGCTTAGCAGCAGATGATGTAAATGTTTGCACCACCCGGAGACTGAATGGTGACGGGACGTTGGGGACACATGAAGCCTGGGGGCTGGTTTCCCATAGCTGTTGATTTCAAGTTGGGATTCTCTCACTCACTCTGCAAAGAAGACGCTTCCTATGTTTAAAGTTAATGCTAGTTTCCCTTAAGAAGCACTTTTTATTCTAGACTTGACATACTTTCATATTTTGAGCAGGTTTTTGTGTGTGTGTTTTGTTGTTGTTGTTATTTTCCACCCTATAAATGCTTTGGGGTCTTGATATAGCACTGAAGGATAAGTACTGGACTGCTGACTGCAAGGTCAGTGGTTCAAACCCACCAGTTGTTGTTCAGAAGTTCTATAAACAGTTGCTATGAGTCAGAACCAACTCCAAGGCACTTAACAACAACAACCTAAGATACTTTATTGTAGTGCAAATATTAATTGTGGCTAAATCTGTGTGTGAAGTTTCATCTGAAGAAATTGAACATGAGTAACTGAGAGGTCTTTAAATCTGGTCTACTCATTGCATTACTCTATAAGAAGTTTGTGCCATTTGCTTGACTTTTAAAATCCAAATGCCAGTAATAAAATTATGTTTTCTCAGACACAGATTTCAGTAGTCACATGGTATAACTCAGTAGGATAATCAGTGGACCGCAAGGTCAGTTTGAACCACAAGGTTGGTGGTTCAAACCTAGCAGTTGCTCCTTGGAAATCCTATACAGGGTCACTATAAATCAGAAATTACTCCATGGCACTTAACAAAAACAACATTCTAAACTGGAGAAGCAGACACAAAAAGGTCATTTAACCAGATCACTTTTGGACAACTTGCCAAACATACTCACAAAATGAGATATTCTCCACTCTTGCTTAGGCCTAGGGGCAGATTATCCAGCAAGAAGGTAAGCTCTTCCCAGCCTTGCTTACTGGGCGTGAGGGATTCTAAATTTGTAAAAGAACTCTGATTCTATAAGAAAGTGCTGTGGGGATGGGAGTGAGACAGATGTCAGCCATTCTTAGGAATAGAAGAATCCTTGATGTGGTTAAGGAATTTAAAATTGTTCACTGACGATTAGCAAGTCAACACAAATAAGTGTGTGCTTACCTTGTTTATTGGGTAATCTGCCACTTCTCAGGTCTCTGAGAATGATTTTGGTGGTAACCTTAGAATGAATGTGCTGCTGTTGGCTAAATAAAATGTCTTTTGTGTCCAGAAACCCTTATTTGTCTAGGTTAAATGTGGCCAACATGATACAAAGTTAGATGCTGAGGCAAGATTCCGGGAATCACATACGATTTAACAGGAATAACGTCCTGATTTTTAATCTCCTCATAGCCAATCTTTTTAAAAGCAGAAATGAGTTCACCAGCTACTCCGTTTATTTCCATTTCAACGTTGGTCCCCCACTGCCCTCCCTTTCTTCCAACTCTCTGCGTGATGGGCTTTCATTCTCGACAAGACATCAGAACTTGACTTAATAGGCAGCAGGGGAAACCGCCCGCTCTTTACATGTGAGGAATCCTGAGGTACATACAAGCCTTGCTCTAAGATGTGATAACGTAATCTGCAGCCGGGCCTAGCCTGTCAGTTCAGGTCTAAAGGGATTTGATTCAGTGTTGAAACCTTTGACTCACAGGGTCACTTTCTGGTCTTGCTTTTCTTATAACAAAAGCAGGGGAGGGGGGCGGGCTCGGGTGTGTGTATCTGTGTGTGTGTCTCTGAGAGTTTGTGTGCACGCTTTTCAAGATTGGTGAATCTTCAGCTGCTGTTTGCTGCACACGGGGCCTTTATTTCGGCCTCGTGGAACATTTTCATTAGACAGAAGCCTCTGAAGTATGCATGCTCCTCGAGCCGCAGACAGTGCGACTAAAAATCTTCGGCCTCTCCAGAAGCCGTCTGATTGAAATCAGCACCGTGTCAGGGCCTGTCATATCTCAGAAAAGACATAAAACACACAGAAACATCAATAAGCAACAAGCTTCTGACAGCTCTGAGACATTCCAGCTGACAAGAAGAGAAAGGGGGTGAGGTTAGGGCTCAGGGGGGATATTTAAAATGCCTAACAGTCAGTGGAAGTGTTGGCAGGCTTCAGGGAGGCCGGGAGAAGACAAGATAAAGTCTATCTGGGTATCACCTGGTTCGAGGTGGATTCCTCCTCCAAAGGCTGCGAGGATGAGACAAGGACACAAGTACTGGCCCCCCACCCCACTTTCATTTTTAAATGTTTCCAAGAACCAAGCTACACTTACGGTGTTGCCCAGACAACGTTTGTGCAAGAAAAGGTTTTTTAAAATATTAAAACAAAAGGGGGGAAAAATCTGTGAGTAAAAGAATTCTGCTTCTAGCTACAATGTACAGAAATCAAAAAGGATTAACAAGGGTTTTTTTTTTTCCATTTAATTTCCTGTACACCAGAAGCTTTTGTTAAGAGATCAGAGATATTGCTATTTATTGAATTTTTAATATGATCTTTATTAAAAGGCAGCACACATGTCTGGTTTACCCTCTCTCCCTCTTTTTTTAACATGCATGGATAGAAAAATCAAAGGCCAGGAATGAACCAAGGTTGTTTGATTTCTGTGCTTTCATAATGTTTGAGGATTCAGATACAGTACATATTTAAATTTTTAAAAAGAAAACAGATAAATGGGCCTCTGCTCTTTTTAATAGTTCTTGGTCTCACAAAGAAAGAAGTGGTCATTATGTGTTAACCCTGCAAGTACTTTAGCCAATGAGAGGGATGTCTAAGAACAGCTTCTACTCCAGTCTGATCTAATACACAAAAAGGACAGTAACTGGGGCGCTGTTCTAGTCCCTTCCAAGCTTTACATCTTTCTTCAGGTGGCTGACTGGTTTTCAAGGGAAGCTTTCTTCACTAAAAGGGTTGAAATGCATCGTTAGGGTGTGGAAATCGGTAACCACCAATCCCAGAGTCCTAGAATGCAGTTGAGACTCTTAAACCCTCATTAACATTAAGGCCAAGTGAATCTTTTCGGTTCTAGAGAAGAATTCTATAAACTCCAACTCTGTGGTCACTTTCTGATTTTCCCATATCAGATCTTCCTCATTTTATGGCATTTCTTCCCTGCTCAGTTGTCCTTGTATATAGAACCAACCATCCTCAAAAAAATTAGAAGAGCCTGGTGGGAAAGTAAAGTGTCCAACTCTATTGTCTGAATTACTGGGTCTGTTCCCCAACATCACTTAGCGGGGGCTTCAGTGATGCTGTGCGAATAACCCTGCCAGGGTTTGCTGCAACTGTACAAGTACCCCCTAATCTATAAAACTGTATTCTCACATATGATTCATTTTTATCATTATTTCCATAAAGATAAAAAGAACAGAGCCGAACAATGAAGGAGAGGAATTTCATAGCAAAACAGATGAGGTACAGTTGTTGTTGTTGTTGCTAAGTGCCCTCGAGTCAGTTCCGATGCATACTGAACCTGCATAGGGTTTCCAAGGAGCATTTGGTGAGTTTGAACCATCAACCTTGTAAGAATGCAGTCCAGAGCATTATTCCGCAGCACCACATCAGGACTGCTAGGTACAGTCAGCTACTACTATTGGACAAAATATTACAATGGCTGTCCACCTGGTCATCACACTGACTACGTCAGTGTGGGTACCCATCAAAGGGTAGACAGCAGCATAAGCAAGAAACAGAACCTACTTTACTATGTTGTCGTTGTTAAGTGCTGTCCAGCCAGTTCCAAAGCTTTAAATCTTTGTGGGAGCAGACAGACTTATCTTGCCCCTTGGAGCAGCTGGTGGGCTTGAACCGCTAATCTTGTGGTTTGCAGTTCAGTGCTTACCCTATGAACCCATGGAGTCCCCACTTTACTATGGATAAGTATAATAAGAAGAATGGAATTTGATTCACATATTTACATACGTAATATCCTCTTAGTCTGAAGGTGTCCTTGAGAGAAAGGAGTATTTTCATCTCCATTTTACAGAGAGGAATACTCAGACGCAGGAAGGTTACGTTGCTTGCCCAGCATCTTATAAAGAGACGTCTTTGTTTTATTAAAGTTCCTTCCTTTTTGCAGTGTCTCTTGATCTTGTTACTTGATGAAGCATGACAATATGAGAAACTTTCGAAGATGTTATGGTGAGGCATCATGACAGAGAAAGAAACTGAAACTGGACTAAGAGATACCATGTCTGAAAGAACCTTCAGCACCGACCTGGCCTTGAGCCCTCCAGGGACTGAGGAGATTTAATTTGACAGAGAATTCTACTCTACTCTGATTTGGGGTCTGACCTAGAACCAAACTTAAGGCTGTGTCTTTGAGGAACAAGAGAAGAGGAAGGAGATGTGCCCACTCATACCTCTGCACTTGCATTCCTCCCAGGACATTGCAGGACATTGGTTAAATGTTGGTATTGCCAGTGGAATGTTGGTATTGCCACTTTGCAGGACATTGGTTAAATGTTGGTATTGCCAGTGAAAGTTTGTTCCAGCTCCGGGCAATTCCATCTTCAATAGAAAAAAAAGCCACCCAGTCATGTTCTAGCTTCATGATCATTAGTCTGTTTGAATCCTGGTGTGGCTACTGTGTGATTTCCAATCTATGGGGCTCATCATCCAACACTACACTGGACAATGTCCAGTTGTGATACGATTTTCAGTGGATAATTTTCAGAAAAAAACTCACCAGGTCTTTCCTCCTAGTCTCCTTTGTCTGGAAGTTTTGCTGCAATCTGCCCACCATGAAGAGTCTACTGGGATTTGAAGTGCTGGTGGCACATCATCAAACATCAAGTGAACAGGTGGTTTGTAAACGGGTCAAGTAGGAAATCCAAATGAAAGCAACCTTGAACTTTTACAAGTCAATGGTGTGGCCATTTTTCAAAGTTCAAGCAACTCACCATGTACTCTCTTACTATGCATCTCTTCAGGTAAATAAATGCTCACCCATTGTCTTTAAAAAGCAAACAGAAATTTTAGTTACGTAAGTCTACTTGGTGTAGCAATGCGGGAAAAAGCCCTGAAGTGTAAGGTTGGTTTGAACCACAAGGTCTGCAGTTCAAACCCACGAGCCGATCCTTGGAAACCTTAGAGTCACTATGAGTCTGAATGAATTCAATGGCACTTAACAACAACAACGAAAGTCTACCTTATGAGGTTCTTCTGTTAGCAGAATACCAGTGCAAAGACCAACACAAGCTCCTTATATTGTCCTATTAAACACACCAGACTGCAAGCTCCATCTCTGGTTCCTCATGTATGGACCTCCATCACCTAGAATAACAACCAGGACAACTAAAAATTGAAAAATTGAACCATTTTTTGTTTATGCTGTCCCTCTTGATTTTTGTTTTTTGACACCCATCAAAAAATAAGACTGATTATGATGTGATGATACGTATTCATTCTTTCAATTAAAAAAAGACAAAAACAAAAAATGACTTGTTTTAAGCACAGAGTCCTGGTGTGGTGCAATGGGAAAATGTATAGGACCCCACGGTCAGTTTGAACAGCAAGATTGACGGTTTAAACTCACCAGTTGCTCCTTGGAAACCCTATACAGGGTCACTATGAGTTGGAACCAACTCGTAAGCATTTAACAACAACAACATTTTGTAGGCAGGGACTCACCAGTCAAATCTCCTTGGACCCATGGTGATATTTGGCAAACAGAATTTTACTAGGGTAGCCTCTGTACCTAGTAAGAAACCGGGTTGAAGTTGGTGCTTTTTCCATAGTGATACTATCTCTATAGTCTTAAATCATCACATTTTAGGCTCATGGAAAAATAATCTCTGTAACTGACATTCCATCAAGAGACATTTTTCCTATGTTGAATTAAATGAGGAATTTATGTAGAAAAAGATGCTTGTAGGAAGTATGATTTTTATCTGTGCAGAAAATATCATGCTGAAAATCAGAGTGACCGATACTTTTAGTTTAAAGACAAACATTAATGAGATGGACAATATATTAAGACACTATGTTTCTCTATTCTCAGAATACCAGTTTCAGATGCTGAACAATATTAAGTGCCTCACATGATTTTTCATAGTACTATAAAGTTTAATTACCATTTTTCACATCTTAAACGTTGATAGTAATGTTTAGTACCCTTTCCTCTGGATTTTGATAAATTCACAATTGCCTATCAGCATGCTAGATTAGTAAGTGTGTATTTTAATGGGCAAGAAAGTATACTATATTTAATGTCTGAGTAAGAAGACTAAATCTAGAACATCTTCAAAAGTATGATAAATCCAAAAATTGAATCACAATGGAAACTCAAGAAAGAGTCATGTGAAAGGAAGTTTTTTTTTTTCTATTTAACTTTGTTCATTTTGTTCTACACGTGAAAGGGACACATATTTGCCTACAGGAAGATTTTATTTATTTTGGTGTTGTTTTTGAAAACATACACAGAAAAACTTACACCAATCCAATAGTTTCTACAGGTGCCACTTAGTGAAACTGATTACATTCTTTGAGTTGCACAAACTTTCTTACCTTCTTTTCTGAGTTGTTCCTTCCCGTTTACATAAATTTACTGCCACTTAGGGTTCCTATCTAAACCTTCCAGCTCTGTTACCAATTTGATCCCATAAATACAGTTCACAAAAGAGGATAATGTCCAAGGCAAATGTAATTTATTAGGATAAGGAAACTTTTGTTCTGTTTTAAAGATGGCCTTAGGAGATATTTTTGGTTTACCTTTTGAAGATTACTTCAAGGCAATAGTTTCAGAGGTTCATCTATGCTCTATAGCTCCAGAAAGTCTAGAGTCCAGGAGAATTTGAAATTCCCCCTTTTGATCAGGATTTTCCTGTGAAATCTTTGATGAAAATGTTCAGGATTGGTAGCTGGGTACCATTCACTTCTTGTGTTCTCCTGGCAAAGGAAGCAGTTAGTCATGGAGGCTATACATTCCATTGTTGCTGATTTTAAGTGCCATCTAGTAGGTACTGACTCACAGAGAACTTATGAACAACAGAACGAAACACTGTCCAGTCCTGTGCCAATTTTCACAATCATTGTTATTCTTGAGTCCATTGCTGCTGCCACTATGCCAATCAATCTAGTTAGGGTTCTCCCTCTTTTTTATTGACCCTCCACTTTACCAAACATGATGTCTTCTCTATGGAATGGTCTCTCCTGATAATATGTCTGAAGAGATGAAGTTTGAGGGATGAAGTCTGACCATCTGGCTTCTAAGGAACATTCTGGATGTACTTCTTCCAACACAGATTGGTTTGTTCTCTTGGCAGCCCATGGTACTTTTAATATTCTTCCCCAACACCACGACTCAAATACATCAACCCTTCCACAGTCTTCCATATTCATTGTCTAACTTTCATATGCATATGAGGTTATTGAAAATACCATGGCTTGGGTCAGGGACACCTTAGTCCTAAAACTGACATCTTTGCACTTGAACACTTTAAAGAGGTTTGTTGAAGCACATTTGCCTAAGGCAATAAATACATCATTTGATTTCTTGACTGCTGCTTCTTGACTGTAGATGGTTGCCCTGAGTAATGAAGTCTTTGACAACTTGACTCTTTTCTCCTTTTATCTTGATGTTATTTATTGGTGGAGTTGTAAGGATTTTAGTTTTCTTTACATTGAAGTTCAACCTATACTGAAGACTGTGGTATTTGATCTTCATCAGTAAACATGTTCAATTCTTTTTGCCTTCAGTAAGCAAGGTTTATCATCTGCATGTTGCAGGCTCTTAATGAGTCTTCTCTAATCCTGATGCCACATTTTCTTCCAGCTTTTCAGATTATTTGCTCAGCATACAGTTGACTATGGGTCAGAATCAACTCGACAGCACTTAACAACAACAACAATACAATTGAAAAACTATGGGGGAGAGAATACAACCCTGGTACACACCTTTCCAAATTTTAAAGCATTCACTGTCCCCCTGTTATGTTTGAATGGCTGCCTCTTGGTCTATGTACAGGTTCCTCATGAGCACAACCGAGTGTTCTGGAATACTCATTCACTGCAATGTTGTCCACAGTTGTCATGAACCACTCAATTGAAAGCTTTTGCGTTGTCAATAAATACAGGTGTTCTCTGCTTTCAACCAAGATCCATCTGACATCGGCAATGATATCCCTCGTTCCATGTCCCCATCTGAATCTGGTATCTCCCTGTCAATGTAATTCTACAGACTTTTAAAAATTCTCTTTAGCAAAATTTTTCTTACATGCAATATTAGTGACATTGTCCATTGAGTTCCGTATTCCATTATGCCACCTCTCTTTGGGATGAACTCAAATATTTATCTTTTCCAGTCAGTTGGCTGGGTATCCCTCTTTCACATTTCTTGGCATAGATAAGTGAGTATCTTTAGTGTTGCCTCAGTTTGTTGGAAGATTTCCATTTGTATTCCATCAATTCCTGGTGCGTTGTTCTTTGCTACTGTTTTCAGTGCACCTTGGATGTCCTCCTTCTGTATCATTGTCTTTTGATCAGACCTCTCGAAATGGTTGAATATCAACCATTTCTTACAATTGGTCTATTCCATTGATCTATGCATCTATTTTTATACCAATCTAGTTTGTTTTAGGAATCTTGATGTGGTGCTATTGGATAAGCACTGGGTTACTAACCACAAAGCTGGAACTTCAAACCCTGTAGCAGCCCTATTTAGGGTTTCCAAGAGTGACTGGTGGGTTTGAACTGCTGACCCTGCAGCTACCAGGCCAGTGCCTATCGTAAAATGCCACAACCGGGCTCTGTATAATAGATTTTAAAATCAGAAAGTTTGTATTTTACTTTGTTGTTCTCTTTTGCCATTGTTTTAGCTATTTAGCTTATCTTTCCATATAAAGTTGACAGTAGTTTTTTTCTATCTCTGTAAAAAAAAAAAAATACCCTGTTGGAATTTTGATCTGGACTGCATTGAATCTATAGATCTATAGATTACTTTAGGTAGTATCGACATCTTAACAATATTAAGTCTTCCATTCCATGGCAATAGAACATCTTTCCATTAGTTTAAGTTTTCTTTAATGTCTTTCAGCAGTGTTTTATCGTTTTTATTGGAGAAGTCATTCCCATGCCCATTCCTTGAAAATCCCACACAGGGTTGCTATGGGTTGGAACTGACTCAACAGCACTTAACAACAATAACAACACATTTTGGTTATTAATTTCATTTAGCCCTAAAGTTTGTGGTGCAGCACTGTAACAGCTAAAACTGCAAAATTAAGAGTCATTCTACTGAGATAATTCATTTCTGGAGATCTGATTATTATACTTTCCAAAAGATATTTATATAGAAAAATTGTAGGTTTTTTATTCCAAAAGAAAATAAAGCACCAAACCAAAAATCTTGCTTGGGATATTATAAACATCTTGTCTTTACTGCCTATGCTTTTAAAAACAGATGCTATTGGCATAATGAATTATCCAATCAGTTTTAGCATATGCTGATATAGAAAATAAACCCATTCATCAGAGTGAATACAAGCAAAGTTGGGGACAGCCTCTTAAACTGCTATCTCTTATGAAAACTTTCAGAAGGCTTGCTAATCAAAACTGATAGATAAACACTATTCTCCATGATGGGATAGAGCAAAACCATCCTTTGATTAAACTGAGACTAGACAGTTTAACAATGCTCCTATTGTATTGATTTCCTGGCTCTTCCAGTTTAGGGAGGTAAATGCTACTACTGCCTTAAGTAGGCGTTTTTTTCTTCCCAGGCATATGACAAGCCCTATTGTAGGCAATTTCTCCAAAGAAGACTAGAGTATTCTAAAACAAATAGATCTGAGTCATATAGGGCACTAAATATATTTCAACTCTTTTTTCTTAAGCAAGTATACATTTAAAATTTTGTCCCCTTCTAAATGAAAATACATTGTAATTTTTCTATTTCTTTTTAATCTCTGGTGCATAATGGAATAATAGTATCTATATATCAAGAATTTTAGGGAAATTAAAATAAAATAACCATTGGTGGTGGTGGCGGTGTGCCGTGGAGTCAGTTCTGACTCATGGCGACCCTGTACAGGGTTTCCAGGACTGTAAACATTTATGGGAGCAGAAAGCCTCATCTTTCTCCCATGGAACAGCTGGTAGTTTCAAACTGCTGACCTTGAGGTTAGCAGTTCAACTTGTAACCAGTACGCTACCAAATAACCCTTGCAAAGTAGTTACTTGAGTGCCTTGGACAACCACAAGCACTTCATATATGTTTGCTATTTTTACATGTTACAATTTTGTTCCATTAAATCTAAATGTTCAATTAGAGAGTAGTGATAAAGTTGTTAGAATACAAATGAACTGTAATAATATCATAGGTATAAACTTCTTACTAGTTTTTGAAAGATGACATAATTTTGAAATCGCTTGTGATTAGTTTTGGAGGGAAAGAAAAACAACCAGAAACACGGCCATCCAATGAATCCTGATTCATGGGGTTTGTGTCTACGCCATTGACTCAGTTATAAGCCAGAGTGACGGTATGCACAGCAAAATGACACACCACTCAGTTCTGCATCGTCCCACGGTTTCTGCTGCGTCTGAACCCATTGCTGCTGCTACTGTGGTCATCCATCTCTTTAGGGGTCACCTTTTTTATCATTGACCCTCCACTTTGCCTAGTATGATATGTCCTTCTCCAGGGACTGGTCCTTCCTGATGATATGTCCAAAATATAAGAGATGAGTCTGGCCATCTTAGCTTCTAAGGAGCATTCTGATTGTCCTTCTTCCAACACAAATTTTGTGCTTCTTCCAACACAGATTTATTTGTTCTTCTAGAAGTCCATGATACCTTTAATATTCTTCTCCAAAATTGGCAGTTCAAGCTCACCAGCCACTCCTCAGAGATCCTGTAGGGTCACTGTGTGATAGAACCGACTCCATGGTACATAACCACAGCAACTCAATAACTCAAATGCATCAATTCTGCTATGATCTTCCTTATTCACTATTCAATATCCACATGCATATGGAGCTATTGAACATACACCATGGCTTGGGTCAGGCACACTTATTCCTCAAACTGACATCTTTGCTCTTGAACACTATAAAGAGGTCTTGTGCAGCGGATTTGCCAATGCAATAGGTCATTTGATTTCCTGACTGCTTCCATAAGTGTTGATGGTGGATTCAAGCAAAAAGAACTCTTTGACAACATGAAACTTTTCTCCATTTATCATGACATTATTTATTGGCCCCATGGTGAGAATTTTTCTTTTTGTTTTTTATGTTGAGGTCCAACCCATACCAAAGACTGTGGTCATTGATCTTCATCAGTAAATAGTTTAGGTTTTCTTCACTTTCAGCAAGCAAGGTTGTACCATCTGAGCATTGCTGATTGTTAATGAGCATTCTTCCACTCCTGATGCCATGTTCTTCTGTATATAATCAGCTTCTTGGATCATTTGTTCAGCACACAGTCTGAATAAGTATGATGAAAGAATACAATCCTAGCACACACCTTTCCTGAGTTTAAACCAGTGCCCCTTGCTCATTTCAAATGACTGCATGTTGTTCTGACTCATAGATACTCTAAAGGACAAAGTGGAACTACCCAATAAGGGTTCTAAGACTGGAAATCTTTATGGCTGGTGGATATGAACTTCTAATCTTTAGGTTATCAGCCAAACACATAACACTTACACACTGCAAAATCCAACATATTTATTTGTTTTTACATATTTATATGAACATGGATTGACTCTTGAGTTACAAACACATTCTCATTCTCATTTTGTAAAGGTTATTTGGAGTCCAGGTGTGGCAGTAAAGGATAATATGCTGGACCTCAAGGTTGGTTTGAACTATAAAGTTGGTGGTTCAAACTCAGCAGTCACTCCTTAGAAAGCCTAAATGGGGTCGCTATAAGTCGGAACCAACTCAATGGCACTTAACAACAACATGAGAGGTATAATGCAGAAAAAAAAAAAGCTTAACTGTCTATAGGAATGTTGTTGTTGTTGTCAGGTGCCATCGAGTCGGAACCGACTCATAGCGACCCCATGCACAGCAGAATGAAACAATGTCCGATCCTGGGCCAACCTCACTACCACTGCCACACTTAAGTCCATCAATGATGCCACCTGGCCGATCCATCTCGTTGGGGGTCTTCCTTTTTTTCTCTGACCCTCCACTCTACCCAGCATGACAACCTTCTCCAATTATTGTTTCCTCTGGACAATATGTCCGAAGTATGAGAGACGAAGCTTAGGCATCCTGGCCTCCAAGGAGGTCTATAGGAATAGGACAGTAAAAATTATCTTAAACCATTATAATATCCAAAACCAAATCTAGGCCATTGATTCAATTCCAACTCATAGCAACCCTATAGAAGAGAGTGTAATGTTTCCAAAAGTGTAATCTTTGGAAACAGTTTTCTCCCATCTTTCAGTTGATGGGTTTGAGACGTCAACCTTAATATAAAATAATATGTTTCCATACTGACTACTTATCAAAGGTATTATTTTGAAAATTCTATAAACTTAATCTTTCACTTCATTTTTTAACATATCAGAGAATATTATGAACAAAAGCTTGTTCTCATTCTTATGTTATTGAAAGCAAGAGACTGAGAAAGAAAATCCTGTAGTGCACTGCTTATTTTCATTCATGGGTCAAAAGGGGGAAGGTTTAGGATTTTACAAGAAGTTGCACTAAGCAAAGGAATAGTGCGATGCAAACATTTCGTTCAACACCTGACCATTTTATTAGCTCCTGTGGTTACTGCTTAGGAGTTGCTGGGTGGTGTGAAGGGTCAATATACTTGACTGCTGACTGAGAGATTGAAGAAGCTTCCGAAGAAGTACTGACATTATTCTTCAGAAAATGCCGTCATTGAAGAGGCTGTGGAACACAGTCCTACTCTGAGACACCTGAGTACAAGTCATCTCAAAGGTAACTGGCTAGTGACTGCTTAAACCTATAAGAACTCCCTCCCAGAATTATTTTAAATGTAATAATAGATCAAAAAAACCAGAATTGGAAACAAGTAAACAAATCCAGAAAGTAAGCTCTTCTAAGACACACTGACACATTCTGTTTAACAATTCACACTTAATTAATAGAGGCGTGGAAGTATTAACAGCCAGTTTCAGTGTGTGGTGTTGTAATGAACCTATAAGGACTATTTGGGGTCAAATGTATAATCTGAGCACACCCTGTGTATCAGTACATGAACACTTGCTGACATATATAGATTCTTGATTGAGGGAAAACAAAAACAGGTTGTAACAATGTATATAGGGTGCTCTTCTGTTACTAAACAAGATATTGTGCACGGAGAAAGAGCTGACATGATATGTACAGCCTGTTAACATTGACAAAGTTTATCATGAAAGAGAAGAGTGTTCTTTCTTTAATAAAATAACTCAACTGATTTTCTATTTATCCTGTTAAAAGAACACTTTGTACTTGTCAAAGTCAAGTTCACTGATCACTTCCCTTTGCGCTTATCTGACAATCAGTGCTATTGGTATGAGTTAGAGGATAGCAAACTGATTTCTCCTCTGCCTGTGGTTATTAGAAGATGCAATTAAAACCCTGACTTGAAACTGTCTGTGTCATGAGATATTGAGTTGGTCCTGAGTGAACTAATGTAAGCCTCTTTGGAGACATTCAATTCTCAGAATCTTGAGTAGTGTGCTGGAATGTCACACTACAGCCCGTAACTTTGGCGTATAGTCAATCAATGCTAAGCCACATCGAGCAAGCCTCCTTGTGTGTGACTGTACTTATAAAGACAATCACTGATAAAATTTACGAACAATATTCAAATTCTCTCAGGCTGCCCTTCCATTTCTGGTTAAGAACTAGTATTTATAAAATAGTATCAAATGCTAAACAAAGATTCTTCTATCACATTATATCCCATTTTGAATTAAAGCATTCTGTATGGCAATTAGTTTGCAGTTTATTTGCATGAAATTAATGAGCTTTGGGAAAGAACCATGTCTATACACCCTCCTCAACTCTTTCCCTCTTAAAATATTACAAAGCTAATTGTGTGGGTAAAGTCACACAGGAAGCATCAAGGTCTGAGAAGTTGTTTTTGTGATGGGTAGGAGGCTGAACTTAGTGGTGCTGATGAAATGCCATGATCCACAGCTAATGAGATAACCTGCTTTGGAGAAACTCATGTAAGCAGAGCCTAGATTAGTGAGCATCTAACAGATTCCTCCAATGCACTGTTGGTTCTGGGAGAGTTATCACCTTCCATGTAGGAGACTGGGGTTCTGTTCCTGAGCAATACAACTTAGGCACAACCACCACCTAGCAGTGGAGACTTATATGTTGCAATGGTGCTGTGTGATAAAACACTGTACCACAAGATTGGTTTGAACCACAAGGTCAATGGTTCAAACTCACCAGTCTCTCCTTGGAAACTCTATATAGGATCACTATGAGTCAGAACTGATTCCATGGCACTTAACAACAACAACAGCATAATGCTAAACAGATTTCAAAAGAGCTTCATACCAAGAAAGACTAGGGGGAAAGTCTGATGATTGTTTTCTCAAAACGAGCCAATGAAAGCCCTCTGGATCACAACTGTCCAATTGGCAGCCCATGATTGGATCACAGAGATGGCTCTGAACCAGCCAGCATCTCTTTCCATTGTATATGGTGTCGCCATGAACTCTCTGGTGGCTGATGACTTCACCAACCAAAAATTCTCACAAAGAGGATGAAACCAGGATGACATTTTATTTGAGCACTGCTCAACTCAAAACATTTAGGTTGCTTAGAAAAATACAATTTTTTGTCTCCCTATGATATTAATTCTATCTTAGTTTTTAGAGGAAAAATACTCATTGCATTATTTCTTGATTTCTGCACCAACTCAGATCAACCAAAATTCTCTTCATTTGAACTAGGATACCTGAGATTTTTGGAGAATTTGGAGCCCTGGTGGAGTAGTGCGTTATGAGCTGGTCTGCTAAACACAATGTCAGACGTTTGAATTCACCAGCCACTCCGGGGGAGAGAGAGAGGCTTTCTGCTCCCATAAAGATTTACAGCCTCAGCAATACTATAAGGGTCACTCTGAATTGGAACCTTATATATGCTTACTCTAAAAAGATATGCAATAACCACATCGAAAGCTGAGTTTTAATGCTCCTGGGCTTTGCCTTTTGCTTTTATAAGTTTAGAATATTTCATATTATGTACATTTCCTTTTCATCTCTCTAATGAGAAGTGAAATCATCTCAATATTTCTGTCCTTTGATGTAGCTTGATCTTTTTCCCCCTATGATAAAGCACCTCTAATGCAATAATCCCTTTCCTCTGCAACAAAAGGATCTGGACATTTTCATTAAAGTCCAGTTCAGCAAAATGCAGCCATCTGTTTGACTCTGTGTCTTAAATGTCACATTGCTGTGATGAGATACCAGATGCCCAGCTGACAACTGTACAGATATAATTGCTTGAGTACTGAATGTCTAACTTCATGGCCATTTCATAGGTAGCTATTTGGACCACTACCAGCTGTATCCTAAATCGATGAAAATAAATCTAGTCATTTTAATATCTTTATTAAGTAGCTTCTTGGTTTGCTCTTTTTAAAGGTTAATTTTGGGTTTTGTCTCTCCTCTTGTGAAGCTGCCATTCAATTCTGGTGTCAAAAATGTCTCAATTCCTTCCTCTCCACTCCATCTTCCTTTGCTGATAATTCTAACCTTCAAGATCACCCCTGTTCTCCCAAAATCAAACTTTTTGATGTTTGATTTTCCTATTCCTGATTACACTGACACTACACTGGGTTTGAAACTTGGAGTAAAGTGCTCTCTTTCATGTTTGCCCCTTCCCTTGTGGCAATTCCACAAAGCTATCTGTATGTGTTTTTTGGTATTCAGGAGTGTTTTTTTGTAAAATGGGTGACGAATCTATTCACTTACGTAGTTGAGGGTAAGAAAATTGATTAGATAATTTAATTTTAAACAAACTCATTACCAATATTCAAGACACTAAAACATAAAATTAAAGAAAATGGTTTATGTATCATTTATTGAGTTGTTGTTGTTGTTAGGTGCCATAGAGTTGGTAATGACTCATGGCAACCCTATGCACAACAGAATGAAACACTGCCCGGTCCTAAGCCAACCTCACTATTTTTGCCACGCTTGAGCCCATTGATTCTGCCACTTTGTCAATTCATCACATTGGGGGTTTTCCTCTTTTTCTCTGACCCTCCACCTTACCAAACATGATATCCTTCTCCAGTGACTGGTCCCTCCTGACAATGTGTCCAAAGTATGCGAGACGAAGTTTGGTCATCTTGACCTCTAAGGAGAACTCTGGATGCACTTTTTCCAAAAACGGATCTATTGGTTCATTTGGCATCCCATGGCACTTTCAATATTCTCCTCCAAAACCATAACTCAAAAGCATCAATTATTCTATGGTCTTCCTTATTCACTGTCCAGCTTTCACATGCATATGAGATTATTGAAAATACCATGACTTGGGTCAGGTGCACCTTAGTCCTCAAGCTGACATCTTTGCTCTTCAACACTTTAAAAAGGTCTTGTGCAGCAGATTTGTGTAATGCAATACGTCATTTGATTTCTTGACTGCAGCTTCCATGAGTGTTGATAGTTGATCCAAGAAGAATGAAGTCCTTGACAACTTCAATCTTTTCTCCATTGATAAGAATATTGTTTATTAATCCAGTGGTGAGAATTTTTATTTTCTTTACATTGAGATGCAATCCTTACCAAATGCTGTGATCTTTGATCTTCATCAGCAAGTATTTTAAGTCCTCTTCCCTTTCAGCAAGCAAGGTTGTATCATCTGCGTATCATAGGTTGTTAATGGGTCTGGTGAGTTTAACAACTTTTCATTGTCCAACTTTTACATGCTTATTGTTATTGTTGTTGTTAAGGGCATCCACATTGCATCATAAGTTGAAATAGGTACTGTTAACACTCATGCAGTTTCCCCCAGACAATGACCCTCCCCACCTGAAGTTCCCCAAGGAGTTCCAACAGTACCTGATATGTCTTCTAACATCACTGCAACAAAAAAACTGAAGGATGAGGGGACTGAGAGGTTACCTGTGTGTCTGAACCAGATATTCTATGATAGATTTCAAAATGCATCCTCATGGAAGACAATAATAATGTTGATTTTTAAAATGTGCCTGTCATAAAATCCCATAATATTTCTGTAAGGAATGAATGGCTAATATGGCACCATTTTTAAAAACAAAGAAACGAATACATGCCATTCAGCTAAGATGAGGTATAAATTAGGACTCAGCACTTGATCTAAGTTTGGTTAAACCTGTAACCATTCAGCCCATTTCAATTTCTGCAATCAGTTGCCACCAATATATATGCTTCTAGGACTATCTGTTACATCATTTCTATGGAAAATTGGTTTCCAGTTTCCAAAGAACTGGCTATTAGTTTCCATTTTAATCAGGCTTTACTATTGAGAAGTTTGCACAGCATTTTACAACAACAGCAGCAAATTTGAAGAAACAGGCCCTAATGTTGCAGCAGCTGCTAACCTAAAATCAACCATTTGGATCCTCTTGCTACTCAAAGGGAGAAACATGTGACATTCTATTTCTTTAATGGTTCACAGCATTGGAAAACTAATGGGCAGCTCATTCTGTCCTCCAGGGTCACTGTTTTGCTGAATATAACTTAAAAAGGGCTGCAGTCGTACACCACAGAGAATTGACAGAGGTTCAACCAAGACTCAGAAGAGCGTGTGGAATGAGGGGTATCATTGCTGATTGACATTCAATGGATATTGGTTGAAAGCAGAGGGTACCAGAAAGATGTTTGCCAGTATTTTATTGACTATGCAAAGGTTTTCAATTGTGTGGATTATGACAAGCTATGGACAACATTGTGAACTATGAGTATTCCAGAGCACTTATTCGTGCTCATGGAAAACTTGTACATAGACCAAGAGGCAGCCATTCAAACCAAACAAGGGACCACCAAATGGTTTAAACTTAGGAAAGGTGTGAACCAGAGTTGTATTCTTTTACCATCCTTATTCAATCTGCTTGCTGAACAAAGAGTTCAAGAAACTGGATTATATGAAGAAAAATGTGGCATAAGAATTAGAGGAAG
>NW_006408666.1:5323029-5324420 GCF_000296735.1 Chrysochloris asiatica | reverse complement strand
ACCCAAGCCACGGTATTTTCAACAACCTCATGTACACGTGAAAGTTGGACAGTAAATAAGGAAGACCATAGAAGAATTGATGCATTTGAGTTATGGTGTTAGAGGTGAATACTAAAAGTACCATGGATTGCCAAAAGAACAAACAAATCTGTCTTGGAAGAGGTACAGCCAGAATGCTTCTTGAAAGCCAAGATGGCCAGGCTTTGTCTCTCATACTTGGGACATATTATCAGGAGAGACCATTCCCTGAAGGAAGATATCATGCCTGGTAAAGTGGATAGTCAGGGGGAAAGAGGACGATCGCCAACAAGATAGATTGGTAAAGTAGCAGCAGCAATGAGCTCAAGGGTAGCAACGATTGTGAGGTTGGTACTGCAGCAGGTAGTGTTTCATTATGTTGTGCATAGGGTCACTATAAGTCAGAAATAACTTGATGGAAATAGGTATTTGCATTTACTTGAAGAAACACATTTCATGTGATTCCAGGACCATGAAAGAAGACTCAAAGACATAGGACACCCTATGTTACCAAATAGTTGCTGAGGTCTCAAATGATAACTATGCTTCAACAATTTAATTTACAATTTTATTAAGATCTCAAACAAAATACCAAAATGACTTTTTGAAGCTGTATAAATAATTTCATTTTATTTTTTTCTCAAAGAAAAACAGTATAAAAGAATATTCAACACAATTTTAAAAGAAAAACAAAAGACAAAGGTCTATCGTGGAGGCACAGACTGCCAAACCAAACCCAAAATATATTAAAATCTATAATCATTCAACCAATGTGCATTTGTGTTGCCTTAAATAAATCACGTGAGAGACTAGTAAGTTTAATATCAAACCTATATTGATATAAGATACGATGATAAGTAAAAAATATTGTTGCTAAAATTCCACTTCATAAATGCATATTTGTTCCCCAAATCAAATGGCACTTAAACATGTCTTTGGCATTAGTGGATGATTGTATACAACTTCTCACATAATACATTTGTCTTAGGGTAACTTACAAAAGAAATTCAATCAAAACAGTAGCTTCCTAGGGGATCTGCTAGGCCCGTTAAATTCAAAGTAGGAGGTCAGCTCAGAATATTATTGTTAACTTGTTTTGGAGATCTTAAAAATAAAACTTAACAGATTGTCTTGAAGAACATGAGACAATCATAAGGGTTTATTAGGAAAACGGTTTAAAAACATTGAAAACTGCATCAGTGGGGAAAAAAAAAAAAACAAGTAAAGTTGTGGAAAGGAATTTTCTTTCCCACCATGACAAGGTGTCTGCTCATTGTGCAAGGATAGAAAGTACTGCCCTATGAGAATGTTGTTGGTAAACATTACCCTTTCCTACTCTGCAGCCATAATCTTGTCCCTTCAAACTTTGCTTT
>NW_006408666.1:5292999-5322270 GCF_000296735.1 Chrysochloris asiatica | reverse complement strand
TACAGTAGTGAATAATTGATATCAGGACTGCTTGTGAGGGTTGGATATGTAAAGGTAGACATTTTGTAGCAAGCAGGGGAGTGGTTAACTTTGCAGTCTAGGAGTAGATTTCCCTGGACCCTCAAGGGAGAAGAACGGAGAGCGGGATCCTACCCAGAGAAGGAAGCAGTGATGCCAGAGATGGAGGCAGAGATGATGATGTGGAAAGATGGAGTGGCGAGACTTTAAATCCAGAGAGGGAGAGGGGCTGTGTGCTGACGACCGGGGGGCAGGCTTGTAAGGGTATACCCTTTTGTTGGTTGATGATGCATGGAGGGGATTGTAACCCTGAAAATGAAACGATATACGATAGGATGAATGTAAAACTAATGTTCTCCCATGTAAACTATCACATAATTCCCAATAAAACATTAAAAAAAGAAATCAATTAATATATTGCATTAGGCAAATCTGCTGGAAAAACTCTCTCTAAAGTGTTCAGGAGCAAAGATGTTAGTTTGAGGACTAAGTTGTGCCTGACCCAAACTATAATATTTTCCATATTCATTTGAAAGCTGAGTAGTAAAAAAGAAAGACCTTTATAAAAGATTAGAAATACACATCAATGGAATATAACGGAGATTCCAGAAATAAACCTTTGCATTTGTCATAAGTTGATTTTTTACTGAGTCCCAAGATAATTTAATGAAGAAAAATAGATCTTTTCAACTAATGGTCCTGGGAAAACTGAATGTCCCTGTGCACAAGACTGACAACGGAACTTACCCAAATCCACTCAGAGTAGATAAAAAACCTAAATGTAAGAGCTCTGCTTAAAAACTGAGATAAAAAACAAAGGAGTAAATATTTGTGACCTTGGGTAAGACAATAGTTGCTTAGATATGACAGCAAATACAAAAGCAGCAACAAAATTATATATAGGTAAGTTTGAATTCATAATAACAAACCACTTTATTTCCCCAAAGAATGCCATAAGTAAACTGAAAAGACAAACTACAGAATAGGAGAAAACATTTGTAAATCATTTATCTGAAAAGGAATTTCTATCCAGAAAATATCCAAAACTTTATAACAGCAATAAAAATTAATTCAAGTAAGAATAGGCAAAGAATTTGATAACTATTTCTACAAAGAATGTACATAAGTTTCCAGTTGTTGTTGTTAGGTGCCATCGAGTCGGTACCAACTCATAGCGACCCTTTGTACAACAGAACGAAATACTGCCTGGTCCTGGGCCAACCTCACAATTGTTGCCAAACCTGAGTCCATTGAAGCTGCAACTTTACTAATCCATCTTGCTGGGGATCTTCCTCTTTTTCTCTGACCCTCCACCTTACCAAACATGATATCCTTCTCCAGCGACTGGTCCCTCCTGACAATATGTCCGAAGTATGAGAGACGAAGTTTGGCCATCCTGGCTTCCAAGGAGCACTCTGGCTGCACTTCTTCCAACACAGATATGTTGGTTCTTTTGGCAGCCCATGGCACTTTCAATATTCTCCTCGAACATCATAACTCAAAAGCATCAATTCTTCTACAGTCTTCCTTAGTCACTGTCCAGCTTTCACATGCATATGAGGTTATTGAAAATATCATGGCTTGGGTCAGGTGTACCTTATTCCTCAAGCTGACATCTTTGCTCTTCAACACTTTAAAAAGGTCTTGTGCAGCAGACTTGCCTAATGCAATGCGTCATTTGATTTCTTGACTTCTGCTTCCGTGAGTGTTGAAAGTTGATCCAAGAAGAATGAAGTTCTTGACAATTTAATATTTTCTCCACTGATAAGGATGTTGTTTATTGGTCCAATGGTGAGGATTTTTGTTTTCTTTACATTGAGATGCAATCCATACTGAAAGCTGTGGTTTCCAATAGGAATATTAAAATATGCTCAATATCACTAGCCATTAGGGAAATAATAGTCAAAATAATCAGATATGACTTCAAGTCCACTAAAAAAGTGATCATTGAAAATAGAGAATATTGGCAAATATGTGGAAATCTTGGAATCCTCACACAGTACTGGTGGGGATGTAAGTCACAGACACTTTGCAAAACATACACTTCCTCAAAAATTTACAAGAGTTCATTTATGATCTAGCAATTTCACTTCTAGGTGTATACCCAAGAGAATTGAAAATATATGTTCACACAAAATTTAAAGGGAAATTAATAATAGAACAAAGGTGGAAAGAACCCAAATGTACATCAACAGGTAAAGGAATAAACACAATGTGGTATATACACGAATGGAATGCAATTCAACTTTAAAAATGGACATCATATCTCTAGAGGTTATAATGTGAATGAACCTTGAAAACGTCCTTCAAAATGAAAGAGGCCAGACACAAGGTCACATATTGTGTGACTACACGGATATGAAATGTGCAGAACAGGCAAGTTGATAGTGGTAGAAATTTGATTAGTGGTTTATGGGGAGTGACCAATAGGAGGTCTCAGTTCTTTTTGAAATGATCAATGTTAAACGTATGCAAAATAATTGAATTACATACTTTAAAGAGTAAATTTGTGACATATGAATTACATCTCAGAAAACCTACTGACCTTTTTTATTTTTTAAACAATTGTTATTTTTAAGTGCCATTGAGTCAGTTCTGATTCACAGTGAACCTGAAGGGGGTTTTCAAGGAGTGGCTGGTGAATCTGAATTGCTGACTTGCACTTAGCAATCAGTGTTTATCCTACAACACCACAAGAGGACTCCTTTTTAGCAAGGATACTCATCTATGATCTCACGATGGGACTGGAGTTCAGAAGTGTCTTCTCAGGGTAGTAGAGTAGGCATGTCTCAGGAGGCAGTGGCCCAGCTCTTGACTGGGCTCTAGTCAACTGAAGACTTCACTGAGGGTGGAAAGAGCTGCTTCCCAAGTAGCACACTCACAGGGCTGGTAAACTGTTGCTGACAGTTGACAAGAGGCCTCTGTCCTTCCTTATGTGAACCTTTCCACGGGATGGCTCACTCACAAAGCTGAACAGAAAATTCACTGAAGACCAAGACATACATGAAGATAAGCTCCACTTCATTGGTAATTAGAAGAATGTACTTAAAATCACTTACATCATTATCACTGATAGCAAATTATTAGAAACTACTCACGCTTTAACCAAGAGAGTAATATTTAAATTGATCATGATATATCTGTGCTATAGAACATCATGCAGCATTTTAAAAGAAACAGGCAAAGCTTGATATTTTGTCTTTAAGATCCTTGACATTGTGGCAGTCATTGTACAGTGACTTCCTACATATGGGCCTGTATTCCAACACTATATCAACCTTCAACACTCATGGAAGCAGCAGTCAAGAAATCAAACTATGAATTGTATTAGGCACATCTGCTGCACAAGACCTCTTTAAAGTGTTCAAGAGCAAAGATGTCAGCTTGAGGACTAAGGTGTTCCTGACTCAAACCATAACATATTCAACAACCTCATATACATCTGAAAGTAGGACAATGAATAAAGAAGACCATAGAAGAATTGATGCATTTGAGTTACAATGTTGGAGGAATATTTATTAAAGTATCATGGACCACAAAAAGAACAAACCAGTCTATGTTGAAAGAGTTAAGGATGCTCCTTAGAAGCCAGAATGATCAAACTTCGTCTCTCATATTTTGGGCATAACATTAGGAGGGACCAGACCCTGGAGAATTGTATCATGCTTGGTAAATGGAGGATCGGTGAAAAAGGAAGATCTCCAATGAGATGGACTGGCACAGTGGAATCAGCAAAGGGTTCAAGCATAGCAATGATTGTGAAATTGGTGCAGGATTGGGCAGTTTTTCATGCTGTGTGGCTATGGGTCAGTATCGCTTGGATGGCACTTAACAACAGCAACAATATATCAATCTTCTTTTGTTTTCCAGAGCTAATTTTTGCAGGTAGATAGCCAGGTCGTTTTTGTATAATTAAGAAAGGAGTTTGGAAGGAAGGTAGAAAGGGATTAATGAAAGGAGAAAAGGACAGAGAACAGGAGAGAAAAGAAGTTATCATCTTATAAAATGGAGACAGGGGCTGACTTACTTTTTCCATTGAAACACATTGAGACAACAGTTTAGTAACTATCAAACTCACACTTATGGTTTATGTTGATTGACTGAATTTAAAATATATCCTTTGCAAATATTTTCACATGGGCATCCTCAGAAATGACGATTAAAAATACCTAATTCTTTAGAAAGATGAGAGACACTCCCAGTGTCAACAGAGCTAACCTGTTGGATTAAATTCATCAAAGGCTGTTCATCAAGTGGGGAGGCTGCAAAACACACGACTCGGCTCACAGCCTTCCTCTACTTTGATTTAAGAGCATTAGGAAACTGGGTAATTTTTTGGTCCTCTTTTTATTTCCATGGTAATTTATGACTGTGGGTAAGCATTTTATTTTATCAGAGACATGGGGCTAGAGTTATTTTCTGAGGCGCTTGAGTTTCCCTTTGATGCCACTGAAATTAAAGGCAGAGCAGCGGAGAGCACACATGCTGTTTGTCACAGAGTCAGAGGTTAGAATTACATTTGCTGCCATTTATTGTGACTCTTCGGTGCCAGTAGTTAGGGGAGTACTTCTCATAGGCAATGCAGTGTTATTAATATTGCAGACATCACAACATTTGTGAATGGGATATAATTGACTTGTCAGTAACATGAACAATATCCCCTAAGGAGTACTATTCCCACAATGCCCAGTAGAATACTCTTAGGTTAGTTACATCGGACTCCTTAAGTCTTAAACCTTTTTTGAAATGTATCAAGGGTTCATTTTAGTTTTCATAAAATGTTAAAGAACAATTATGTGTGTGTGTGTGTGTGTGTGTGTGTGTGTGTGTGTGTGTGATATATAAGAATGCTAAGGGCAAATTTTACAGTATTATAAAAAATATTTCAGAAAATAAAGATTGCTTTAATTAAGAAAAACAGCTAACCCCTATGTGAAAATACACTACAAAATCAAAGATGATTTCATAAACAATTAGGGTGTTCTGGGACTATGACAGAAACCCACAGGTTTTAATCAGACAAAACAAATCCTGTCTTTGTCTTCAACATGCATATTGAAAAAAATATATACAGATAGCAATTTCTAAGGTATGAAATTGTAATTTTATTTAATATTCTACCTTTTATCTTTAACTTAAAATTAATTTTATCTTAAATGAATCCTGAAGCAGTAGTAACTAGGTAGATAAAAAGTGAAAATTCAGGTCTACACTGATTGCAATGTAAAATGAACAGAAGTTACTAATGTATGTATAAATACTTATATATCCAGAACACAGGAAATCTCAGAATTATTATGAGGAAATCAGTTTCTAAATGATTTATAGTATATATAACACTTATTTTATAAAAATTTGGTTATTTTAAATTACATTAATGATTCTGGACAGAACATCAGAATTCAATAGAGTAAAATGTTTACAAAATTAACTTATCTGTGGAGTTTTTACAGCAAAACATGCTGTTTTTGTCATTTAAATTTTTCCAGGAATATCTAACCAGGAATTAATAATAGACTATTTCCTCTGCTTCTAAGGTTTCTGCATTTTATTTGGCCCATATTATATGCCCAGCTCAAAAGGATCCTCAGATCACAAGGACTGAATCCCTTCATGCACTTAAATAAACATAGGATGCACTAACTGCTAGATGGAAACATCACATCGACGTTAAAACAGCAAATCCTACTCCAAGATGTTTCAGCCTTTCCTCAAGCCTCCTATCTGTTCCATCTAAGGAAATGACATCGGTTAAATAAGTTTTAAAAATCAAGCAAGAAAACAAACAAAACAAAACATTTCATACAAGTGCTCCACAAAATTGAGTTATTTTCATTAGTTTAACTAACACAACTCGGAGGGGGTCTTCCACTTTGAACAGCCCACTGGTCAAACTTTCTTAGTACAAAACAAAACAAAAAAGCGTGAACATTAAATAGTATTTCATTCACTGAGCAAGCGTTTGTTGTTGTTGTTGTTGTTGTTCGGTGCCATCAAGTCGGGGTTGGCTCATAGTAACACTACACAACGGAATGACATACTTCCTGATCCAGAGAAAACCCTGATGCTCAAATTGGATAAAGTCTTTCTGGTATCACAGAAAGTATCACAGTTCACATATTAAAGTATTTATAAGATTTGTAATTGTATATTTGCTTGAAAATAAGCAATAAGTTGAGAGATTTCACTAGTGTCACTTAGCTGTGTGGCTAAGCACAGTCTCTATACCACCTGCATATAGTATGTGTTCAATAAAAGCTTCACCAGAAAATTGTCAGATATAAAGCCAGAAGATAAGCCCATTCATGTCATCACGGTCAACTCTACTTTGAAGAGGCAGATCTTCCCCAGCAGCATTTTGATGCCTTCCAAACTGAAAGACTTATCTTCTGGAGGAAAATTCTGACATTTTCCACCATCTCTTTCTATTTGTTGTTATTAGGTGCCATCGAGTCACTACCGACTCATAACAACCTTATGCATAACAGAACAAAACACTGCCAGATCCTGGGCCAACCTCACTATTGTTGCCACACTTGAGCCCATTGATGCTGCCACTTGGCCAATCCGTCTCATTGGGGTCTTCCTCTTTTTCTCTGACCCTCCACCTTACCAAACATAATATCCTTCTCCTGCATCTGGTCCCTCCTGACAATATGTCCAAAGTATGAGAGATGAAGTTTGGCCATCTTGACCTCCAAGGAGCACTCTGGCTGCACAGCTTCCAAAATGGATCTATTGGTTCTTTTGGCAACCCATGGCACTTTCAATATTCTCCTCCATCACCATAACTCAAAGACATCAATTCTTCTTTAAAGGTGAGCTGTGATACTTTCTGTGATAACAGAAAGGCTTTATACAGTTTCAGCATCAGGGTTGTTGTTGTTGTTAAGTGCCGTCGAGTCGGTTCCGACCCATAGCGACCCTGTACAGGGTTTCTGAGGGTGTAAATCTTTACGGGAGTAGAAAGCCTCATCTTTCTCCCGCGGAGCGGCTGGTAGTTTCGAACCGCTGACCTTAAGGTTCGCAGCCCGATTCGTAACCACTATGCTACCAGAGCTCAGCATCAGGGAAGTGGTATGAATTCAAGATGTAAGAAACCAAAGTGTTAAAAAGTCCTGCCGATATCCTGTACAGTCCAGGCTCCCTTATCTTTTGAGCTCCCAATTTGCAGTTTCACTTATACATACATACATTGATAAATAGGCATTGGGAGCTCAGTGGTAGAATCCTTACCTCTCATTCAGAAGACCTAGGTGATCTACTTCTGATAATCAATAAATGACAGCCCTATGTGATCAAAGATGACAGCCTTCAGAATGGGTTTCACCTCAATGTAAAGAAAACAAAAACTCTCACCACTGGACAAATAAATCACAACATCATAAATGGAGAAAAGTTTGAAGTTGCCAAAGACTTCATTTTGCTCAGATCAACCATCAACACTCAACAGCAGTCAAGAAATCAAACTATATTGTATTACACAAATTTGCTGCTCAAGACCTCTTTAAAGTGTTCAACAGCTAAGATGTCATTTTGAAGACGAAGGTGAGGCTAACCCAAACCATGGTATTTTCAATAGCCTCATATGTTTGTGAAAGTTAGACATGAATAAAGAAGACTGTAGAAGAATTGATGTGTTTGAATTTTGGTGTTGGAGGAGAGTATTGAAAGTACCTAGGATTGCCAAAAGAACAAACGAATATGTGATGGAAGAAGTAAAGCCAGAATGATCCTTACAAACCAGGATGGTGAGAATTCATCTCTTATGCTTCAGACATATTGTTAGGAGGGACCAGTCCCTGGAGAAGGATATCATGCTTGGTATAGTGAAGGATCAGTGAAAAAGAGGAAGACCCCCAAATGAACTGAATTGTCACAGTGGCAGCAGCATTGGGCTCAAGCATAGCAACAATTATGAGATTGGCACAGGACTGGGCTGTTTTTCATTCTGTTGTGCATAAGGTCATTTAGTTTTGGTACTGAATCAATGGCACCTAATGACACCAATACCAATCTGTACAACCAGAACGCTCCTTAGAAGCCAAGATGGCTAGACTTGGTCTCTCATTTTTATTGTTTTATTGTTATGTGTCGTGGAGCCAGTTATGACTCATAGCGACTCTGTACAGGATTTCTGAGGTTGTAAATCTTTACAGGAGCAGAAAGCCCGATTCATAACCACTATGCTACCAGTGCTCCTTTCTCTCATACTTTAGACATATTGTCAGGAGAGAGCAGTTCCTGGAGAAGGACATAATGCTTGGAAAAGTGGAGTTTCAGTGAAGAAGAGGAAGACTCTTAATGAGATGGATTGGCACAATGGCAGAAGCAATGGGTTCAAACATAGCATCAACTGTGAGACTGGTGCATGACTGGGCAGTGTTTCATTCTGTTGTGCATAGAGTTGCTATGCGTGGGTAATGACTTGAAAGTATGTAACAACAACTTTTAATAACAATCAGCAAGCCATCATGGGGAGGATACAGGACCAGCCAGTATGAAGTACAGTTGTACATGGGTCACTATGAGTCAGGGGTTGACTTAATGGCAGTGAACAACCCAACAACAACTATAAGTAGTATGCATGCTTAGTAAATCAGGAACTAGGATATTTGGGAAGCGCTTTGCTAAATCTTGGAGACTGATGCCTGTTGGATCAGCTCTGTGTTCCACTGGCTCTTTTGGAAAGGTAGAAATCAAAGCTTGGGAGCTAGGTCATTGTGTAAAATTGAGAATTCTTGATTTCTTAAACTGCGTAAGAGAATAATTGAATAATAAATTTTCCTGCTTGAGACGAAGAAGCATCTAATTGTCTACCCAAAATGGGGGACTACAAAGGCAAGAAGTGACTGGATTACAAGCTTTCAAAAGGAAACCTAGCTCCAGAGGATACAGGAAAAGGTAGAATCGCCACTGAATTGTTTCCAACCTGTCTGGATGGGGTTGATAAAAGGTGAGGGGGAAAGGACCCCTGTGGTTCAATAGGGAATGATTGTTATCAGGTCTCACAGTGAGTGTTGGAAAGGTAAATGTAAATGTTTGGTAACAAAAGGAGGGGAGTGGCTGATTTTGCAGTCTAGGAGCAGAGATCCCTGGAACCATCAAAGGAGAAAAATGAAGTGCCAGACCTTGTTGGAGAGGTAGTGACACTAGGAATGGAGACAGAGGCAATGCCATGGACAGAAAAAGCAGCTGGGGACTCTGGACTCAGGGAGGGAGAGAGGTTGTGTGCTGGCAGCCGCGGGCAGGAGTGTGGAGTGAGTGTATCCTTGGGGTATTTGATGATGCATGGATTGTGATCATTGCAATGAAACAAAGTACCATAGGATGAATGTAAATATAATATTCATCCATGTAAACTAACACATGATTCACAATAAAAACTTTTAAAAAAAGAAAAAAGAAGCAGTCGAATACATTTTTGTGGATTTATATTTATTTTCCTCTGCAGAGACTTTAGGAGACCTGATTTTTTTTTAAATAAATCGGTAACTAAAAAAGACAATGCCCAATCAGGCTACCTAAATGCAAATGCTAGCAGCACAAGGCTTTCCTTGCCAATTTAAAAATTGTGACAGAAAAAAGTAAACTGAAGTTCTTAACAATTTCAGTATTTGCTCCATTTACTGTGGAGTTGTTTATTAGCCTAGCTGTGAGGATTTTTATATTCTTCAGGCTGGAGTGTAATCCATACTGAAAACTAGTCTTCAGTTTTCAGTAAGTGCTTCCAGCCCTCTTCTTGCAAGCAATGTGGTCATCTGCACATTGGTGAATGTTAATAGTCTTCCTCAAATCCTAATGCCATTTTGTTCTTTATATAATCCAGTTTTTTGGATTATTTGCTCAGCATACCGATGGAATAAATATGGGAAAAGGATATAGCTCTGATGCACACCTTTTTTATTTTAAACCATGCAGAATCCCCTTGTTCTGTTAAAGCCTTTAGGTCTATGAACAGGCTCCTCATGAACATAATTAAGTGTTCTCAAATCCTCATTTTCACAAAGTTATCCATTATTTGTCATGATTCAAACAGTGGAATGCCTTTTCTTAGTTAATAAAACCCAGGTAAACATCTACATACACCAAGAGACAATTGTTCAAACAGAACATGGGAACACTGAAAGGTTTAAAATTAGAAAAGGTGTGCACCAGGGTTGTGTTCTTTCACCATACTTATTCAACCTGTATGCTGAGCAAATGATCTGAGAAGCTGGGTTACATGAAGCAAAACATGGCATCAGGATTGGAGGAAGATACATTAACAACCTGCAATATGCAGATGATACAACCTTGCTTGCCAAAAACAAATAGCATTTAAACTACTTACTGATGAAAATCAAAGACCACAGCCTTTGGTATGGATCACATCTCAATGTAAAGAAAACAAAAATCCTCACCACTGTACCAATAAACAACATTCTTATCAATGGAGAAAAGATTGAAGTTGTCAGAGTCTTCGTTTTTCTTGGATTAACCATCAGCACTCATGGAAGCAGCAGTCAAGAAATCATATGATGTATTGCATTAGGCAAATCTGCTGCACAAGACCTTTTTAAAGCGTTGAAGAGCAATGATGTCAGCTTGATGACTAAGGTGCCCTTGACCAAAGTGATGGTATTTTCAATAGCCTCATATGCATGCAAAAGCTGGACAGTAAGTAAGGAAGACCATAGAAGAATTGATGCCTTTGAGTTATGGTGTTGGAGGAGAATATTGAAAGTGTCATGGGCTGCCAAAAGAACCAGCAGATTTGTGTTGGAAGAAGTGCAGCCAGAGTGCTCCTTGGAGACCAGCATGGCCAGACTTCGTCTCTCATACTTTGGGCGTATTGTCAGGAGGGACCAGTCACTGAATAAGGGTACCATGTTTGGTAAGGTAGAGGGTCAGAGAAAAAGAGGAAGACCCTCAGCAAGATGGATTGGCAAAGTGGCAGCAGCAATGGACTCAGATATGGCAACAATTATAAGGTTGGCCCAGGACCGGGCAGGGTTTTGTTCTGTTGTTCTTATGGTCACTATGAGTAGGTACTGACTCGATGGCACCTAACAACAATAAAAATAGACATCCATCTTGTATTCTTTGCTTTTAGCCAAGATTGGACATCAGCAGTGATGCCCATTGTTCCATACCCTCTTCTGAATATGACTTGAATTTATAGCCATTCCCTGTCGAACTACTGTTAAAACTGGTTTTAAATTCTCTTCAGTGAAATTTTACTTGCTGCTATAATATTTACTTGTGTTATAATAATGATGTTGATCAATAATTCCCACATTCTTTTTGATCATCTTTATATGTGTGTGTGTTGCTAATTGTTTTCCAGTCAGTTATAATTCATGGAGGCCCCATGCCCATTACTCAGTCTTGCACCATCTTCATTGTTGTTGTTGTTGCTATGTGACGTCAAGTCGGTTCCGACTCATAGCAACCCTGTACAGGATTTCCGAGGTTGTAAATCTTTACGGGAGCAGAAAGCCTCATCTTTCTCCTGTGGAACATCTTCATAGTCTATAGTTGCAGCCTCCATGTTCTTACAGTGCCTGCCAACTTAGGGGGCTCATCATCCTGGACTGTACAGACTATAGTCCATTGTATTCCTTAAGACTTCACTGGTGAATTTTCAGAAATAGAGCGCTTTTCTCCTAATATGCCTTAGTCTTGAATCTCTGCTGAAAGGCAGTTACCATGTTGATATTTGAAATACCAGAGGCACAGCTTCACTAGTCTACCAACAGTCAAATCACCTCATTATGACAAACTGACAGATGCATGGTAGCCAATGTTAGAAAAAGACTTGAAAATAACTTCTATTGATACTTTTTCATTAGCTTCACATCAGTTTTATTTTCTAGCGACTGACTAAAAATATGATTTAACTTTCTGAATCTTCTGGTAGCTCTATACCATAACCCTTCATATAATGATCTCTGAAAAGAACAATTCCTAGTAAAAAAAAAAATGTGTGAACAATTATCAAAGGTGAAAATGTTACTCTTGAGTAGGTGTAGTACCCAAATGTTCTTGCCTGTGATATTGTGTAAGTTGTTTTTGTTGTTAGGTGCCATCGAGTTGGTACCAACTCATAGCAACCTTATACATAGAAGAACAAAACACTGCCCAATCCTGGACCAACCTCACTTTTGTTGCCACACTTGAGCCCATTGATGCTGCCACTTTGCCAATCCATCTCTCTGGGGGTCTTCCTCTTTTTCTTTGACCCTCCACTTTACCAACATGATATCCTTCTTCAGGGACTGGTCCCTCCTGACAATATGTCTGAAGTATGAGAGAAAAAGTTTGGGCATCCTGACCTCCAAGGAGCACTCTGGCTGCACTTCTTCCAACACAGATCTGTTGGTTCTTTTGGCAGACCATAATACTTTCAATAGTCTCCTCCAACACTATAACTCAATTCTTCTACCATCTTCCATATTCACTGTCCAACTTTCACATGCATATGAGGTTACTGAAAATACCATGGCTTGGGTCAGGTGCACCTTAATCCTCAAGCTGACACCTTTGCTCTTCAACACTTTAAAAAGGTCTTGTGCAGCAAATTTGCCCAATGCAATACGTTGTTTGATTTCTTGACTGCTGCTTCCATGAGTATTGATAGTTGATCCAAGAAGAATGAAGTCCTTAACAATGTCAATCTTTTCTCCTTTGATAAGAATGTTGTTTATTGGTCCAGTGGTGAGGATTTTTGTTTTCTTTACATTGAGATGCAATCCATACTGAAGGCTGTGCTCTGTGATCTTCATCAGTGAAATTAATAACTCCAATAATACCTGCATTCTAAACCTAGACCTTCTTATGTTTCTTAATAAGAGGAAGAGCTAAAAATTAGAAGGCATATTTTGGCAGACTTAACCAGCAACCTGTGTCTCAACAATACCATGGCATCAAGCTAATACAATTTCTCTTAGCCAGACTTGTCATCACCAAATATTCACCTTTTGTAAAGTTTTCATAATACCTTGATTTAATCTACCATATGTACAACATAAGTATGGTTACTAATAAGGAAGCTAGTTGCAGTCATTAATCTCTGCTATAAATCTCTTCTGTGATCGTTTTCAAACAGCCTTCCAGCAACTACAGTAATGCAATTCTTCATCTTTTTCTGTGATATCATATAATTATAGCCTGCAACTAACGTTCACTGTATATATTGGAGGTAGTGTGAAGTCATAGATGGAAGGTTAGGGAACAGGAAGTATTTGAGTGAAATATGGGAGGTTAGAAAGAGCAGAAGTGAGCAAATCTCTCATCTTTGTGGATGATAAAAAGAAAACATTTCAAAACTCTTAAAATATATGTCTGAATCCTCTCTGTGAAGGCATCCCTTTGTAGATTTCATCAACTACTCTTTTTCTGAGAGTTATCCTTCATAGTGTCACTTCATGGGTAATAAGTTAGGAACTATTGAAGTGTATGGAGCTCTTGGTGGTGCAGTTAACATGTGTGACAGCTAAGTAAAAGGTTAGAAGTTCAAGTCCACCCAGAGGCACATCAGTAAAAGGCCTGGTGATCCACTCTCAAGAAATTGGCCATTGAAACCCCCATGGAGCGGAATTCTACTATGACATATGTTTGGGTTGCATGAGTCATAGCCAACTTGAGAGCAAATGGTTCTTTAAATCGAAATGTAAAGGTACGTATTCTTATAACAATGTATTTATAGCACATAATAAATGTTTAAGGGAAAGTCATTTCTTGTGGAATTTAGAAACTCATTTAGAGCTTCATTCTACCGACATCTGTATAAAGTTTCAAAGCTTATAAACATATGCATGTATATGTATATTTTAACAAAGCCATAATTCTTCTAAGAAACGGTCTAATCTTTGTAGACACATAAAACTTTCAGATAATCAAGTCACATTTTTAACTTAGGAGGGCCTGACTCACTTATTTTTAAACTTTTTTTTTTTTTTTTGCAGTCTCTATATTGAGACCTTTTTTAAAAGAAAAGGAAGTGGGGACTGTTTCTAAGCTCTCAGGTGTGAATAAACCGATGCTTTCATTTTCTGCACTGGTGGTTTTAGCATTAAGTTACTATGTACGCTTTTCAGAATTATCAGTCTTGTCCAGTGTCTAAGTTTCTTGAGGTTCTACAGAAAATTTCCCAGCATAGATCTGTCTCTACTCTGAGTTTTATGGTCATTGGTAGTGGTTACATGCCATGGAGATGATCCTGACTCTCACTGACCTTGTATAAGGTTTGCAAGGCTGTAAATCTTTATGGGAGCAGAAAGCCTCACTTTCCTCCCATGGAGCAGCTGGTAGATTCAAACTGCTGACCATGATGTTAGAAGCCTAACTCCTAACCCACTATGCTACCAGCTCCTTGTCTTTTAGAATTATTAGCATACAGTTATTGCCACCTTTTGGGTGAAGACCATGAAAGTGATGAGATTATGTAAGCACTAGTTATACTGGAAGGAGCTCTGGTAGCATAGTGGTTATGAGTCGGGCTGCTGACCTCAAGGTCAACAGTTCAAAACTATCAGCTGTTCCATGGGATAAAGGTGAGGCTTTCTGCTCTCATGAATATTTATAGCCTTAGAAACCCTATACAGGGTCTTTATGAGTCGGCATGGACTCCCTGGCACACAACCAACCAACATATACTTGAGTCCTGGTGTTGCGCTGTAGGATAAAACAATCAGGTCTGTTTGAAACACACAGTTAGCAGTTCAAACTCACCAGGCACTTCTTAGAAACCTTATACAGGGTCTCAGTGATTCAGAACTGACTCTCGACACTTAACACCAGCATATATATAGGAGTTCTGGTGCAGCACTGTAGGATAATCACGGGACTGCTAACAGCAAGGTCGACAATTCAAACCCCACAGCCACTCCTTGGAAACCCTACACAGCATCGCTATGAGTCAGAACCTACTCAACTACCCTTAACAACAAAACCAACATTATTGAAGTGGTTTCATTTCATTGTACTCGGATGACCACATTACTCAATGTGTATTGTTGTTGTTAAGTGTCATCAAGTCAGATCCAACTCATAGCAACCCTGTATTGGATTCCCAAGGAGTGGCTGGTGAGTTCAAACTACCAACCTTGTGGTTCAAACCGACCTTGCAGCCCAGTGCTTTATCTGACAGTGTCACCCCAGGACTCCAGGAATTAATAGAAAAAATGTACTTTTTCTCTCCTTTCATTTCCTTTCAGTTGTGGGGAGGATATCATACTAACAGGGAGCATCTCATTTTCTCCATTCCACCAACTCAAAGCAAATGCCCAATAAAATTAAATTGAATTTTTATTAAAAGAAAGCTAGTTTATGATGCTCTACAATTACCTAGAGAGCATAGATTCATGAAAGCCAACCAGAAATCTATCAGTGTTCTGGCACATGAACTCCTAGAACTCCTGTGTCAAGGACAAGGGCCACGTTTAAATGGGAAAACATCAACCAGGATTGTAAAGGCCTCTGTAGTAGTGGCCGCTGTTCCCATATTTCTCCTAAGGAAATGAAACCATCTCCACTGTCACCTGTTACCGTCTGCTCTCCTGGACTTGTTAGAGGAAAATCCCATCTACAAGCAAAGTTTCCAAAGGAAAAGCTGGGTGTTGGTCTGCAGCAGTCTAAATATAGCACAGGGTCATTTTCATACCAGCAGCGGGGCAGAGGTGAACCCTTACAGTGGTCAATGACTGAAAATACACCAAATATGGAGCCGATAAACAAAAACAATCTTTGGCTTCCAAATGATCCAAAGATTGTATGTAAGAAATGAAATACATCAACAGGTTCTATCTTAGCTATGGAGTCTGGTGTGGCACTGTGGGATAATGTATGGGACCACAAGACTGGTTTGAACCACAAGGTCAATGGTTCAAACTCACCAACCACTCCTTGGAAACCCTATTAAGGTCACTAAGAGTTGGAACTGACTGGATGGCACTTAACAACAATAACAATACAAATCTTAACTATTTGATGATACATGGAGGGGATTGTAACCACGGCAATGAAATGATATACGATAGGATGAATGTAAAGCTAATGTTCTCCCATGTAAACAATCACATAATTCACAATAAAACACTAAAAAAAATAAAAACAAAGTTTAAAAAAAAAACTAAAACTAAAACCAACAAATGCTGGTGAGGGTGTAGAGGGACTAAATTGGAACCCTTCTACATTTCTGGAGGGATTGTAAAATAATTCAACCACTGTGGGAAACAGTGTGGGGCTTCCTCAGAAAGTTGGAGCTAGTAGCACCATTACTATTATTGTTAAGTGCCATCAAGTCAGTTCCAACTGGTAGCAACCCTATTCTTGAGGAGTGACTGGGTTTGAACCACTAACCTTATGACTCAGTGACATACCAGGACTCCACATGACCCAGCAATCCCTCTACTTTGTATATATCCACGAGAAATAAGAGCCAGGACACAAGTAGATCTAGCCACACTCACGGTCATCACAACACTAGTCACAATAGCAAAATGATGGAGACAGCCTAAATGCCCATTAGCGGAAGAGAGACTAAATACACTTTGGTACCTACACATAGTGGAGCACTATGCAGCTTGAAAGAATAACAATGGATCTGTGAAACACCTCAAAATGTGGATGAACCTGGAGGACATTGTTGTTGTTGTTGTTAAGTGCCGTCGAGTCGGTTCCGACCCATAGCTGTGTGAAATTAGTCAATCATAAAAGGACATATATTGTATGAGAACTTTATTGTAAAAACTCAAAAAAAAAGGTTTATATACTAAAAGAAACATTCTTTGATGGTCTCCAATGGTGGGAGGTTAGAGAGAGTAATTCACTGGCTAGATGGTAGGCACATGTTGACTCAGTTGATGGGGAAGGCAGCATACAAGAATGGAGAGGGGAAGGTAATACGCAAGAAGAAGGAGGTTGACAGAAGAATGATGAAGACAGGTGAAGATACAGGGAGGAGTGCAAGGGTTAAATGGGAGAGAGGGACATAGTGATTAAAAAAAAAAAAAAGACGAAGAAAGAAAATAATTTTTAGCTCTTTAGGGTTGCATAATGCGTCAGACTGCAAAGCCGTTTGAACTGCAAGGTCGGTGGTTCAAGCTCACCAGCTGCTCCTTGGAAACCCTACACAGGGTCGCTATGGGTCAGAATTGACTCGACAACACTTCACAACAACATACCAAAAGTACCACAGTTAGAGGGCTTTAACAACAGAAATGTGCTCACCCACTTCCAGAAGACTATACATTCGAAATCAGAGTGCCAACTCTAGGTGAAGATTGTCTCCTCAGTGTCATTTCTGGGAAATGTTCTTGTCTCCTTTCAACATCTGTGGACCCAGCATTTCTTGGAGACGCCCATGTTTCTTGCATCATTCCTCCTCTGGATCAAGGTTCTTAGCACAGGAAGTCTAACTCCAAAGGATGTCCTCCATTCCTGACTCTTCTCTCTGGATGGGAGGCCCATCCCTCCTTCTCAGAAACCCTAAACAGGGTTGTTATGAGTCAAGATTCTCCTTGAATCTCTTATATGATAACAGATAATGCAGTCCATACCCCAATGGTGTGACTTGAGAAAGAGCATTGTATCCCACCCTGATCTCTTTACAATTGACTGGCCGTTCACATCAGATCGCATCATGTAAAATGATGGCATCTGTACAGAACTGTCAAATAATATCACAATATAACAATCAACCCACTGAGAATCTTGGCCCAGACAAGTTGGCACATTAATGGGGATGCACAAATCAATCCCTGGCAGGTTCTAATTGCACACTTCTGGATAATGCTATCAAGTCTAAACTGTTGTGTTGCTTGTCACATATGGATATGTGTCTGTGTATCGAGAGAGGTGACAGGGTGGAACCTAAGTAGAACTTGCCTAATGGGCTTCCCAGAAATAGTGCAAACTAGGAGTCCTGATGTGGCACTATAGGTTAAACACTGGACCACTAATCATAAGGTTAGCAGTTCAAACCCAGCAGCAACCCCTCAAATATGTTGCATAGGCTTGCTATGAGTCAGAATTGATTCGATGGCACTTAACAAAAACAAAGTGCAGACTAGGTCAATGCCTACGGTAAATTTTCACTTTAGGATCTGAATTTGGTAATGCCCCAGCTTCAGAGTCTGGGCCTTCATCTCTGCCTTGGGAGAGTACAATTCAGCAACCAGGAATCTCTCCCCTGAAGCTTTCTCAGTCTGCCCACAGCCAACTGATCAATGCCTTCCAGAAAATCTCTCTGCACACCAAAGTCTAGGATTTTCTCAGAAAGGCGAGCCATCCAGACATGACTGACCCATTCAGATATTCAAGATTCTTTTATCCTTTTCTTTCCATCTGGATTGCTAGTAATGATTTCGTGGCAGCCTTGAACTTAGATAAAACCACTATGTTTCAAAGCCTTGCCTTCTACTTGAGATTAAAACCTCCCTATACAATGACCCATCACTGAGGTGTTCTGGAATGCCTCTCTCTTGACCCAAACTCCACTCTGATCTAGGCACTTGTTTCCACTGTGCCTTCTGAAACACTACCCTAAAATCAGCAAGCCACCCACTCCCTAACCTAGGCTGAGACTTTCCTCATGTTGTTGTTGTTGTGTTGTTGTTGTTCTTCTTCTTCTTCTTCTTTTATTCGTTTGTAATAATTTCAAACTTTCAGAATGGTTGGATAACATGAAGAATTACTGAATTCCCTTAAACTACATTCCACAATTGTTAACATTTGACAACATTTCTTTCTTGCTTTTATGGTCCTCCTGTCTCCCACTTACTTTCTTTCTTTTTTTTTGGAACAATTTGAGAGCAAGTTGAAGACACATTGCCCATTCTCCTAAGTACCCTTGGGTACTGTTGCTAGTTACCATTAGGTAGGCTCCTTCTCCAGACCTTATGTATAAAAGAAGAAAACAATGCCTAATCCTGCTTCGTCCTCACAACCACTGATATGTTGGAAGTCATCGCTGAAGTATTGTGTCAGCCCATCTCAAGGAGGGCTTTCAGATTTTTGTTTCATCTTCTACTTTGTCAAATATAATGTTCCTTTCTAGAAACTAGCATTTCCTGGTGATGTGTTAAAGCATGATTCTCACTTCTAAGGAGCATTTGGATTGTACTTCCTTCAAGATGAACTTGGTCATTCTTCTGGGAATCTGTAGGATATTCAATATTCTTCTTCAATACCATATTCCAGTTTTGTTAATTATCATTATTTTTTTTTTTAGTTTTTAAAGTTTTTATTGTGAATTGAGTGACAATTTATATGGGAGATCATCATTTTTGCATTTATCCTATCCTATTTTGCTTCATTGCAATGATTACAATCCCTCCGTGTATCCTCAGTCAACAGTGTTTGCTTCTATTCTCTCTGTTTGTTGTTGTTGTTTCAGAGGGGGGAGATGTACACAAAAACACTCAAGAATATGTAATCATTTAAACAACCCAAGGGTCCATTCTCCATGCTTGGTTCCTGGCTGCTAGAACATAACCTTTTTCTTTCCATGAGTCTAGAGTTCTCAACTGCTGCCTCTCTCCATGTTATCATTTCTGCCTCCATCTCTGGTGTCTCTGCTTTTCTGGATAAGTTTCTGCATTCTGTTCATGCTCTTCTTCCTTGATGGTCCTAGGGTCCTCTGTTCCTGGACTGTAAAATTAACTACTCTTCCCTTTATGTTATAAAACTTTTACCTTTACCATTATGGCCATCACAATTAGTCATGATAACAATTATTCACTATTGAATCATAAGAACCTTATCCCCATCTCATTTCACCAGACCTGTATACACAGATGAAAACTAGTCAGTGGGGATTCTACCTTCCCCTGCACACTCCAAAACTAAGTTTCCTCTTGAAAACTTGTAAGCCAGTCATTTTGTGCCTTTATAGTCCCCCCATTTTAGGTAGCCAATGCCTAAATTGCCCCTTCCTGTCATCCCTGTGTACAGATGGGATAGGTTTGATCCTTGATTGGAATATTCCTTCCCTCTCAGTTGGTATTTTGAGCTACTACATTCATAAGTATAGGTCAAGTTCATCCAATTGTAGCAATTTACACTTGCTTCCTTTATCATATTTCTTTATCTTCCTCTGGTTGAGTTCTCATCATCAAGCCATAGAAGCTAAGTCAATCTTCATGTTCTTTTATCCAAAGAGGATCAGCTCACTCTCGAGATTGCTACTCCTTTATCATTTTCTCAAGTGGAAGCTATTCTGTTCTCTACTTTCTACGTACGTTGGAATTAACATAGACTTGTTTTTACTTTTCAGCATTGTCAGATAATTTCTACTTCAAAGCTCAGCTGAATCAGTGAGAGCAACCTCAAATGTACTCCCATTCTCATGACATACTTCTTTACTACCTCTCAAAGGCTTGGGAATCTAGTTTATAGCTGCCCTCCTCTCAAGTAATGCCATCATTCTACCTGTTTTCAGCAACTTCTTGGGCCACCCAGTTGACCCTTATCTCTTCAGATCTTCAATCAGCACCTGTCAAATGACTTCTCATCATTCTCTGTCACCCACTCCCATTATCACACCCCAGATCCTGTCATCACACAGAATTGTTTTATATCTAAACTCATAAAATTCAGACATGCTATCATGTGACCACCATTCATCTACTACAGATTTTTTTTTCTTAGCTTCAGTGAAACTTGTGTTCCCCTGACTCCAGTCACATCTGTGTGATTCCTTCTGGCTTTATGTTCCTCTCTACCAACTGGACACTCAATGGTTACCACACTAGCCAACTCTTTTTAAGTTTCTTCAACTCTTATATCCTTTGAGTTTTCCATCTCATCTTCCTAGAAACCCTAGGGCCTGGGTCTACTTAACAGTTCAGCTTCTCAATAAATATTTCCACTGTGGTCCTCAGCCAAAACAATTGTCCACATGTAAATTCAGGCTGAAATTGAAGAAAATTAAAATAAATCTGTGAGAGATATAATATGACCTTGAATGGTTTCCACCTGATGTAAGAGGCCACCTCAAGAACAAATTTTATGTATCAGACACAAATGACCAATGACCAGAAAAGTTGTGGCATGACATCATGAACAGCACACAGAAGAACGCAAAAGTTAATTAAAAAGCAGGAAAGAAAAAAGGACCAAAATAGATACCAGAAGAGACTCTGAAAATTGTTTGTTAGTGTAGAAAAACTAAAGCAAATGGAAGGCACAAGGACATAAAATAATTGAACAAAAAATTCTGAATGGCAGTTTGATCATGAAATGTACAAAAACTTGGAGAGATGAACATGCTAAGCATTTCTCAAAGCTGAAATAACTGAAGAAAAATGTCAAGCCTCAACTTGAAATATTGATGGATTTCACGGGCAAAATATTGAATGATGCAGAAACATTAAGAGAAGATGGAAGGAACAGAAGATACATGTTCAAAGAAATATCTGCAGGAAAAACCCAAAACAAAAATGGCAATATGATTGGCTACTACAAGAACATGCAAGTTATTCACCAGAAAGCCATCAAGGCAAGCAATCAAATCCCTTCAGGACAAACCCCCCTCCAGAACTGAAACTCAAAGGGAACACATGAGAAGACATGTAAGCTTGCTGGTGACCACGTTGGTCTACTGTTGAGTAGAAGAGGGGGAAAGACAACAATGAAGAAATGGGCTGAGTTCAACCACATTCTATAGACTCCCATTGACCTGGAGATGAAAGAGAGAAGAAGAAGGGCTAGTTGGTCCAGGGTTTGGTGAGATCTGGGGACTTCTAAGCCCATGTACAAGGACATAGTCAGGGAGAGCTAGAACTGAGAGTGAAGCATCCAGCTGCTATGAAGTGAGGGGAGATGCCCAAGAACACCCAAACTTGCAGATAGTACCCATTTGACCTAGCCTCAATGCCTTGGTAATCAGAACTCAACTAGAGGAATATATATATTTTTTAATTTATAAAAGAAATGAGGATAAATTGCTACAATTTGATGACCGTGACATATACCCATGGATGTAATAGCTCAAAATACAAACAGAGAAGGAGGAGTCTTCATATAAAATATCAAGCCTATTATCTCTGTATACAGGGATGATAGGGACAGGAAACTTAGACATTGGCCACCTAAAATGAGGGAGTGATAAAGGCATGAAGTGACTGACTTACAAGTTTTCAAGAGGGAGTTTCATTTTAAGAGTGTGTGAGGGAAGATAGAGTCCCCACTGAATGGCTTTCATCTTGTCTAGAGGGGTCTGTTGAAAAGAGATGGGAATAAGATTCCCAGAATTTAATGGTGAGTGGCAGCATCGATGGACTCAAGTGTGGCAACAATAGTGAGGTTGGCCCAGGATCGGGCAGTGTTTTGTTCTGCCCTGCATAAGGTTGCTATGAGTTGGTATCGAATCGATGGCACCTAACAACAACAAACTGTTATTATGACTAATTGTGACTGTCACAATTGTAAAGGTAGAAGTTTTGTAACAAAAATTGGGGAGTAGTTAATCTTACAGTCCAGAAACAGAGGATCCTTGTACCATCAAGGGAGAAGAAAGGGAATGCAGGACCTTATCCAGAGAAGCAGTGACACCAGAGATGGAGGCAGAGATGAGGACATGGAGAGAGGGAGTGGCTGAGGACTCTAGACTCATGGAAAGAGAGGGACTGAGTGCTGGTGGACAGGAGGCAGGCTTGTAGAATGTGACCTTTGGGTCTTTGAATTATTATGCATTCCTGAGTGTTTTCGTATACATCTTCCAACCCCATGCCCCTCAAAAAAGAAAAACAGAGGAAATGGAAGCAAATACTGTTGAATAATGTTGCAAGGAGGAGATTGTAATCACTGCAATGAAAGGATGGTGTAAAGCTGATATTCTCCCATGTAAACTCAGTTCACAATAAATTATAAAAAAAAGAAGAAGAAGAAGATGGAAATAATGCACAGAATCACTGTACCAAAAAGTCATCATCAATGTTCAACTATTTCAAGAGGTAACATATGATCCAGAGCCTACGATACTAAAGGAAGAAGTCCAAGGTGCACTGAAGTCATTGATGAAAAACAAGCCTTCAGGATCTGATGTAATACAAATAGAAATCTTTCAACAAACTGATGCAGCACTGGAGTCAGTCACGCATTTATGCCAAGAATTTTTCAAGATAGCTACCTGGATAATCTATTATAAAACATCCATTGTTATGTCCATTCCAAAGAGAGGTGACCCAACGGAATTTGAAAGTCATCAAATAATATCAGCAATATCACATGCAAGTAAATTTTTGCTGAAGATAATTCAAAAAATGGTTGCATTCATCCATTGACAAGAAACTGCCTTAAATTTAAGACAGATTCAGAAGACAAAATGAAACTTGGGTTGTTATTGTTGATATCAGGTGGATCTTGGGTGAAAGCAGAGAATATCAGAAAAATGTTTACCTGTGTTTTATTGACCATGCAAAGTCTTTTGACTGTGTGGATCATGACAAGCTATGGGTATCACACAGAATGGGTATTCCGGAACATTTAATTGTGCTCATGAAGAGCCTGTACATAGACCCAGAGCCAATTGTTAGAACAGAACAGAGGGATACTTAATAGTTTAAAATCAAGAGAGGTGTGTGTCAGGGATATATTCTTTCACCATCTTTATTCAATCTGTATTCTGAGAAAATAATTCAAGAACCTGGATTATATGAAGAAGAATGTGGTATCAGGATTGGAGGAAGATTTGTTGATGGGCAGATGATACAACCCTGCTTGCTGAAAGCAAACAGAACTTAAAATAAAATACTTACTATAAAAATAATCAAAGACCATAGTCTTGAGTATGGGATGCACCTTATGTAACGAAACAAAAAGTACTCACATCTAGACCAATAAATAACATCATGATAAATGGAGAAAATATTGAAATTATCAAAGATTTCATTTTGCTTTCATTGATAATCAACACTCATGAAAGCAGCAGTCAAGAATCAGAAATATTGCTTTAAGCAAATCAGCTGCACAAAACCACTTAAAGTGTTCAAGAATAAAGATGTCAGTTTAAGAACTAAGTTGTGTATAACCTAAACTGTGGTATTTTCCATCACCTCATATGCAGATGACAGTTGGACAATGAAATGAAGACGATTATAGAAGAACTGATGCATTTGAATTATGTTGCTGGAAAAGAATATTGAAAACACTTTGGACTGTTGTTGTTGTTGTTGTTGTTGTTGTTGTTGTTAAGTGCCATCGAGTTGGAACCAACCCATAGTGACCTTATGCACAGCAAAACAAAACACTGCCTGGTCCTGGGCCAACTTCACTAATGTTGTCATGGTTGAGTCCATTGATGCTGTCACATGGCCAATCCATCTCCTTGGGGGTCTTTCTCTTTTTCTCTGACCCTCCATCTTACCAAACATAATATCCTTCTCCTGTGACTGGTCCCTCCAGACAATATGTCCGATGTATGAGAGACCAAGTTTGGCTGATTTTGCCTCCAGAGAGCACTCTGGCTGCACTTCTTCCAAAATGGATCTATTGGTTCTTTTGGTAGCCCATGGCACTTTCAATATTCACCTCCAGCACCATAACTCAAAAGCATCAATTCTTCTACGGTCTTCCTTATTCACAGTCCAGCTTTCACATCCATATGAGGTTACTGAAAATCCCATGGCTTGGGTCAAGCTGATATATTTGCTCCTCAACACTTTAAAAAGGTCTTGTGCAGCAGATTTGCCTAATGCAATATGTCCTTTGATTTCTTGACTGCTGCTTCCATGAGTGTTGTTAGTTGATCCAAGAAAAATGAAGTCCTTGACAATTTGAATATTTTCTCCGTTGATAAGAATTTTGTTTACTGGTGCAGTGGTGAGGATTTTTGTTTTCTTTACACTGATATGTAATCCATACCGAAGGCTGTGCTCTTTGATCTACATCAGTAAATTGTTTAATTCCTCTTCACTTTTAGCAAGCAAGGCTGTATCATCTGCATATCACAGGTTGTCTATCATGGTGACTTGTGAGTTGCTGTGATTCTGAAAGCTATGCCACTGGTATTTTAAATATCAACAGGGTCACTCATGGTAGACAGTTTTCAGATGAGCTTCCAGAGGAAGACGGACTAGTAAGAAAGAGTGACAAACTACATCCGAATATTTAGTCACTGAAAACCTTATGAATAACAGGGGAACACCTACAGGAGAACCAACAAGTCTGTATTTGAAGAAGTCCAGCAGAAGTGTTCCTTAGAATTCAGGATGGTGAGACTTTGTCTCTCTTACTCCAGACATGCCATCAGGAGGGTCCTCTCCCTGTTGAAGGACGTCATGCTGGGTAAAGTGGGGGAGGGGGGGTTGCTAAAAAAGAGGAAGACTCGTAAGGAGATGGAGAGTAAACATTGTGAGGGTGGTGCAGGACAGGACAGCATCTCATTCTGTTGTGCATGGACTCACTATGAGTCGGAACAAACTGAATGGCACCTAACAACCACAACCACCATCCTGCTCACTGCACAGAGATATTCAATCGCCATCTTGAGAGATCTTGCAGAACTTCCTGTCACACTACCAAATGTGATTGTGACCACACCCATTCCTCTTCTGGAAACTTAAGAAATATGTCATTCCTCCCAAGTAAGTTTTAACTCCTCACTTGTTCTCTGGGTTCCTTCCCCTTTTTGCGTTTCAAGAACTAGCTCTGACCTGTTGCTGTTGGCTTCTAAGGAGTCAGTCCTTATGCTTCCTGGCCCTGCAGCAACCTCCTGACGGTTGTAGTGTGAACTATGATTAATTGGTTCTCCTTGAATGATTTTCTGAAGTATATTGCCAGGTCTTTCTTCCTTGTCTCTTTTAGTATGGACGTTCTTTTGACATCTGTTCAGTATCATAGCAACACAGATGCCTTCAGTGACAGACACGATGACTATGAGTGAGGTGTAATCATTAGGAGTCAAATGCAGCATACCAATCCAAAAATCCACTGATGTCAAGTTGTTTCTGACTCATTGCAGTTCTAAGGGACAGTTCTGTAGAAGTGTCCCATTGGTTTTCCAAGACTGTAGTCTTTATGGGAGCTGGCTGCCATATACCTTTCTCCAATGGAAAGGTTATTGACTTCGAATCACATAACTGTTGGTTAGCAGCCAATTACGTAACCACTGCCCTATCAGAGCTCTTCTTGTCTCCAGCCTGGAAGCTGAGAATCATTATACAACTAAGCCATCATCTATCAGCATTTAAATATGTATCAATTCTTTCCTATAGAGGAAGAAATTCAGTCCCTTTCAACTCTCTCAACTCCTCATTCCTCCTCTGGGTAGTGAAACTTCTTGGAAAAGTGCTATATCCTTTTCTTTACTTCTTCCCTTCTTCCCTCCCTATCAAGAACCCTGATAGCATAATGAGCTAAATATTTGGATGCTAACTGAAGAATCAGTGGCTCAAACCTACCAGTCACTTTATGGGGAAGATGAAACAGCTTGACTCTGTGAATATTTATAAACTCAGAGACACTGTGGATCAGCTCAACTTGATCCTCCAGGGTTACTGTGAGTAAGAACAAACTCAATGGCACTGGGGTTTGGAGTTTTCCTCCCTGACAACTTGTGTTGCTGTTGTTGTTAAGTGCGTGGAGTCGGTTCCGAATCATAGTGACCCTGTAGAGGGATTCCGAGGCTGTAAATCTTTACGGGAACAGAAAGCCTCATCTTTCTCCCAAAGAACAGTTGGTAGTTTTGAACTGCTGTCCTTGAGGTTCACAGCCTGATTCGTAACCACTACGCTACCAGCAGCTCTCTTTAATTTGGCTTCGTTCCCATAATACCACGAAATGAATGAAACATGATCATTCACAGCATCTTCTAATTCCATGGACAATTTTCAATCATTCCTTAAAAGCATTTAAAGTTTGCATATAATTAAAGAATGTTATTGAATTTAATCACTCCATCCCTTAAGCAGGACCAGTCTTCTCTTTCCTTATCCTCCAAGATTCAACCACAATCATGGATTGAACTGTACCTTTAAGTTCATGCCTGTATCATCCTACTACAAGTAGTCTTTGCTCTGCTGTTGTTAAGTATCCTTGAGTCGGTTCCAACTCAGAGCGACTCTATAGGATTTCCAAGCAGCAGCTAGTGAGTTTGAACTGCTGACCTCATGGTTTCAACTGTCCTTGCAGTCCAGTGCTCATCCTACAGGACCAAGGACTTTACATATTCCTCTTTGTATTACTTTAACATTATTTGAGCTCTATTTACATTGATACACATATACCTGGTTCATTCATTCTCTCATTTTACATTTAGGTTAATACTTTCTTTTCTTGAGATACAATACATATGCATAAAATTCACCAATTTGAATAGTTTTAAGTGTACAAGTTGGTGGTTTTAATTGCATTCACAGCGTTGAACATCAACATCTCTATTTCCAGAAGTTTTCATCAGACAAACAGGAATCCTTTACACAATACATCTCTACACCCAGAATATTAATCTATTTTCGTCTAACTGCACTTGCCTATTGCTGAATATTCATATAAGTGTAGTCATGCACTATTTTTCTTTTGTGTCTAGTTTCTTTCAATTAGTATGATTTTCAATATGAATGCATGTTATACAATGCAATGTTACACATGTTATATGTATCAGTGCTTCATTCCTTCATGGCTGAATCATAGTACACTATTCCAGTCTACTAATAGGTATAAGGTACTTCATTTTGTTTATCCAGTCATATGTTGGTGGACACTTGTGTTATTTCCCTGTCTTAGTTGATCCACTAATTTTAATTGATGCTAAATAATTTATGATAAGGAGTCCTGCTGGTGCTGTAACATAAGCACTGGACTGCTAGCCACAGGTCAGCAGTTCAAGTTCATGACCACTCTGTGGGAGAAAGATGAGATTTGGGGCTCCAGTAAAGGTTTATGTTATTGTTGTTAACGTATATTGAGTTGGTTGTAACTCTTAGCAACATTATATAGGGTTTCCAAGGAGCGGCTGGTGGGTTTTAACTGTAGACCTTACAGTTCAAACCAAGCTTGTGGTCCAGTGCTTATCCTACAGTGTCACACTCAACACAGGTCACTAAAAGTCAGAATCAATTTGATGGCAGTGGGTTTGGCTACGACAGTCAGTTCCAAATCATAGCAACCCTTTGCAGTGCTCAGTTCTCTTCCATCCTCACAAGTATTGTTACGCTTGTGCCTATTGTTGTTGCCACTGTACCAAACCATCTCCTTGGGAGTCTTCCTTTTTTATCTGAACCTCCAGTGTACTAAACACGATGTCCTTCTCCAGGAACTGGTCCTTCCTGATGATATGTCTAAAGTATGAGATACGAAGTGCAGCCATTCTTGCTACTAAGGAGCATTCTGGCTATACTTCTTCCTAGACAAATTTGTTCGTTCTAGCAGTTCAATGATACTTTCAGTATTCTTCCCTAACACCATAATTAAACTTCATCAATTCTTTTACAGTCTTCCTTATTCATGGTCCAACATTCAGGTCAAACGAGAAAATAGAAAATAACATGACTTGGGTAAAACTGCCTTAGTCCTAAAACTCATCTCTTTGCTCTTGACAAATTTAAAGAGGTCTTGTGCAGCAGATTTGCATACTGCAATATATCATATGATTTCTTGACTGTTGCTTCCATGAGTGTTGATTGTGGATCCAAGCAAAATGAAGTGTTAGACAATTTCACTCTCTTCTCCATTTATCAAGATGTTATTCATTGGTATAGTTATGAGGATTTTGTTTTCTTTACATTAAAGTACAATCATACTAGAGGCTGTAGTCTCTGATCTCCATCAGTATTTTAAGCCCTACATTCTATCAGCAAGTAAGGTTGTACCATCTGCGTATGGGAGATTATTATTGAGACTTTCTCCAATCCTGATGCCATGTTTTTCTTTATATAATCCAGCTTCTCAGATCATTTGCTCGGCATACAGATTGAATAAGTATGGTAAAATGATTCAAATCTGACTTGCCTTTTGCTGATTTTAAACCAATATTTCCTTGTTCTATTCAAATAGCTGCCTCTTGGTCTATGTACAGGTTCTTTATGACCACAGTCAAATGTTCTGGAATGCCCATACATCCCAATGCTATCCAGAGCTTGTCATGATCCACCCAGTCAAAAGTCTGTGCATAGTAAGCAGAGTACAAATAAACATCTTTCTGGTAGTCTCTGCTTTCAGCTAAGTTCCTTCTGATGTCAGCAATATTATCCCTAGTTCCACGTCCTCTTCTGAATCCAGCTTGAGTTTTTGGCAGTTCCCTGTCAAAGTACTATTGTCATTGTTGGG
>NW_006408666.1:5270454-5292179 GCF_000296735.1 Chrysochloris asiatica | reverse complement strand
CTTTAGCATCTGTGCACTGGAAAGCAAGTTTCAGAGTCACGTCTGACATCCATTTTGATCTTTTATTTCCTGTCTTTTTAATAAGCTTTTGCTTTCTTCCTCTATGATATTCTTGTTATTACTTCACAGTTTTGGTGTCTAGCCGTCAGTGTCTAATACAACAAATCTTTTCTTGTGATGGTCTCTAAATTCAGGTGGGATATGTTAAAGTCATTATTTTGTCTCAATTGGAATTATTTTTATTTTCTTCAGCTTCAGCCTAAACTTGTATGTGAGCAATTGATAGTCTACTCCACAGTCTGCCCCTAGACTTGTTTTGGCTGATGATATGAAGTGTTTCCATGGTCTCTTTCCACAGAGGTAGTCAATTTGATTCATGTGTATTCTGCCCCATGTGGACCATGTGTATGTTTCTTTAAAAAGGTATTTTTGTTTGTTTATTTTCAACCTTCAAATTTGAATCACCAATACTCATCAATGCATCTTGATTGCTTGTTTGGTAAATTTCAAACTGAAGAAGTTCATAGAATTATTCCATTATATCACCACCCACTTTAGTGGTTTGTACATAAATCTAAATAATAGTGGTATTAACTGGCCTTCCTTGTATGTATGTGGACATTATCCTATCACAAACAGCATTAAGCTTCAAGACAGATCTTGAAATACTATTTTTTTAAAAAGCTTTTATTAGGCATTGAGTGATAGTTTACATGGAAGAACATCAGTTTTGCATCCTAACATATTTCTTATCATTGCAATGGTTACAATCCCCTCCATGCATCACCATTCAACATTATTTGCTTATATTCCCTCTGGGTTTTTCTTATATATTTTTTTTAATGTACTCCAAAACACTCAGGAATATATAATCATTTAAACAACCCAAGGGCACTTTATGCAAACCTGCCTCCTGTCTGCCAGCACATAGTCTTTCTTTTTCCATTAGTCTAGAGTGCTTAGCTGCTCTATCTCTACATGTCATCATCTCTGCCTCCATCTCTGGTGTTGCTGCTTCTTTAGATAGGGTCCCACATTCTGTCCATGCTCTTCTCCCTTGATGGTCCTACGGTCCTCTATTCTTGGAATGTAAGATTAACTAATCCCCCTTTATGTTACAAAACTTCTACCTTTACAGTTGTGACCATTGCAATTAGTCATGATAATAATTATTCACTGTTCAATCATAAGAATCTTATTCCCATCTCATTTCACCAGACCCATCTAAAAAAGATGAAAACTATTCAGTGGGGATTCTATCTTCCCCCCGCACTCTGAAACTAAACTCCCTCTTGAAAACTCATAAGCCAGTCGCTTTGTGCCTTTATTGCCTGCCACCCCTCCAATTTTAGGTGGCGCTGTAGGTTAATGCATCAGACTGCAAAGCCGTTTGAATTGCATGTTGGCAGTTCAAGCTCACCAGCTCCTCCTCGGAAACTCTTTCAGGGTTGCTATGGGTCAGAATTGACTCCATGGCACTTTACAACAACAATGTCTAAGTTGCCCATCCCTATCAACCCTGTGTACAGAAGGAAAATGTTTGATCCTTGATATGAAGAGTCTTTCCCTTTCGTTTGATATTTTGAGCTACTACATCCATGAGTATAGGTCAAGTTAATAAAATTGTAGCAATTTATACTTGTTGCCTTTATCACATTTCTTCATCTTCCTCTATTTGAGTTCTGATCATCAAGCCATCAAAGCTAGGTCCAATGGGTACTATCTGCAAGTTTTGGCATTCTTCTGTGTCTCCCCTCACTTTATATATGCTGGATGCTTCACTTTCAGCTCTAGCCCTCCATGGCTAGGTTCTTGTCTATGGGCTCAGGAGTCCCCAAGTCTCAGTACACTTTGGACCAAACAGCCCTTCCTCTCCTTTCTTTTATCTCAAGGTCGACAGGGATCTATGGAATGTGGTCGAATTCAGCCCATATCTTCATTGCTGCTGTTCACACTTTTCCACTCACCAGTAGACCAACATGCTCACTAGCAACCTTACATGCCTACTCATGTGTTCCCTCTGAGTTTCATTCTTAGAGGGGAGTTTGTTCTGAAGGGACTTGATTACTTGCCTTGATGGCTGTCAGGTGAACAATTTGTTTGTTATTGTAGTAGCCAAACAGACTGTAATTTCTGTTTTCAATTTTTCCTACTGTTTTTTCTTTCAAGAAGTATCTTCTCTTCCTCTAACTGCTCCAGGCTGGTCTGCATATCCTTTCAAGTAGGAATGTCCCACCTCAGAAGGTTCTGTATAAAGCTAAGAATATTACCTAAGGTCCTATATACTACAAAGGCTCCACAAGAAGCCTATTTCACTAGGCAAGTTCTAGAATCCATTCTAGGTATTCCAATTAGTAACAGGCTGAAGACAGACCGATAAGTTTTCTGTAATCAAGTTACCCGATATTCTTTTCTATCCCACTCAACTGTCTGTTGTACAAGGGAAATAAACATTAATAAGACAGTCAAGCATCTTAACATTATTTCCCCTCTTTTACCCATTCAGACTGTGCCTCAATCCCTGTATCATAGAGCCCTGTTGGTCCAAGGTTGAGCATACATCACTATTTACCTCTGTCCCATTTAGCCCATGCAAACCTGCCTAAGTATTCCCTTATCTATCTTGTTCTTCTGTCCCCTTCCCCGTTCTTGTATATCGCCCTCTCCAACACCTGAACTATGATGTGTCTATCCACTAACCTGTGCTCTTCTGTCCATTCCCTCCCACCCCTGGTAGAAAACAAAGAATTTTTTTCTTTCTGTCTTTTCTTATGCTTCATATTTTTAATATTTCTGTATTATTCTTGGATTTTCATTTTCTGGGTATGTTATGAAGTAATAATTTTCTTTGAGGTTACCCTACATTCTATTTACTTTTTCCTCTATATAAAACCATCTATTTTACCCTGAAATCTAATTGACCTCCTTATCACCTGGATCTCTGTTCCTCTATCTTTACCTTCTTTCACACTGTAATTGTTTTGATTATAGACTAACCTCCCAGATCATCTGCATTCATTCTTGCAGTTCTGTTCTGTTCTGGTTTTTCCCATCTGTCAATTGAGTTCTAGGTGGTGGTCCATGTATGTCAATCTCTGGGTGTTGCTTGTTATTGTTTTTTCTCAGTCCAAAGAACTCCCTTCAGGATGCTTTGAAGTGCTGGATTGGTTTTGGCAAAGTCCCTTAGTTTCTGTTTATCCTGGAATGTTTTTTTATTCATTGTCATATTTGATTGACTGCTTTTCTAGGTAGGCAATTTTTGTTTGGCAGGTTTTTTTTGTTTTGTTTTTTTTCTTTCAGGGTTTTATATATGTCTCCCCATTGTCTTCTTCCCTGCATGGTTTCTGCTGAAAATTCAGAGCTTAATCTGATTTGCCTGCCTTAGTAACTCTTCTCCTCTCCCTAATTGCTTTTAGGACTCTCTCCTTATCTTTGTTTTTGGAGAGCTTGATTATGATATGTAATGGTGGTTTTCTAATGAGGTCTCTCCTTCCTGGAGTTTGTTCAGCTTTTTGAATGTTTATCTTTTCATTTTTCAGTATGTTAGAGATTTTCTTTCAGAATTTTCTTTCAGAAGCTCTTCAACTGTCTCCTCTGTGGTCGTCTGTGAATTTTCTGGTTCCATAATTCCAACAATTCTCAAGTTATTCCTCTACGTGTTGTTCCACATGAATCTTAGACTTTCTTCAGTTTTTTTTTATCCTTTTTTCTGCATGCTCTTCTATCTTAGCAGTATTGAGAGATTTGTCTTCCAGCTCACTGGTTCTCACTTCTATCTCTTCAGTTCTACTATTCTGCCCTTTCAGTGTATTGTCCATTTCTGATATTTTATTATTAATCATTTGGACCTCTTTTTGCAGGGTTTGAATTGTTTTCAATGTTCTTTCTATCTTAGTTGATTGTTCCAGTCATGCTCTCCTGACTTCTTTCTTATTTTTCTCAAACCCTCTGTGGATCATTTGGATGCACCTCGATATCATTTTCCTGAATTCCTTCTCAAGCAGTTCCAAAGCCTGCCCTCCTTCCAATAGGAAGTCTAGATCTACCTGCAGCTCATTTGTTTCAGTTATGCTATCTTGTTTCTGGACATGTGCCGATATATCGACTGCCTCTTAGATATTTTCAGTAATTAGATGTGTTTTCAATAATTAGATAAATATATGCCAATGTATTATTTAGCTTTCTGATTGCCTCCAGGAAGAGGTGGGCTTCCCTTTTCACTTTTCTTATTACTCAACTCAGAGTAAACTGTAGCAGGTGTTGGCTGCCTATCTGTTGTATAGCAACTGGGATTGGCTTTTGCCTGGATGGTGGGATTTTATAGGGTGTGATTGTGCTTAACTACATGACCACAATTGCTATCTCTTCTTGGGTAACTTAGGGAGAGAAAGAGCCCCCACAAGATAGAAGCGGAACAAAAAAACTAAAACTAAAACCCCAACAGAAAAAAAAAAAAAAATTGGATACTGCAGTCTATGAATTAAAAAAAAAAAAGTAGCAAAATATGAGTATCACTTTAATGCCCCTCGCTCAGCCAGCTGGAGGCCATTCTGGAAAACCATTCCATTTTAAACAGTTCCTGTTGTCTCCTTCCTCTTCTTGGATTCTGTCTGCTGTGGTCTTTGTTGAGCTGGTCCATGCACATGTATAGTAGAATCCTCAGGGAGCAGGAGAAGTATCCACTTGCTCAGGCACCCCTCTAGTTATGAGAGAAGAGGTACATAGACATTGAGAGACAAATGAAGAGGAAAAGATGTTCACACCTTTATCTCCATTGATCAGTCAGACCTCTGTGGTGGGAGCTCTCCTCTGATCCTTCACTGGCTCTGTCACGTCCAAGATGGACACTGTGACACCCACTGGCAACCACAGATCAGAAAAGGCCACCTTTCTTGCTTCTGCTACAAATTCCAGTAGCAGTAAATTCCTTTATATGTAGTTCAGCGTTTGGGGACTGTCCCCTGAAACTGCTTCATCTGGTATTTGTGTTATTATCATTGGAGATCTATACAGGGCATCTCCCTAATATGCCATCAATCCCCACCTCCTGAAATATTCTTTTTGATGATGAATGCTAAGCCATTCCTCTTGAATTTGTCATTCCCAGCATAGTAAACCATACAATTTCAGATGCAAAATGGCCAATACCGGTCCATTGCAGCTCACCAATGCCTAGGATAACAATCTTTATGTGTTCCACTTCATTTTTTGATAACTTACAGTTTTCCTAGGTTCATACTGTATTCATTCCATGTTTCCATTATTAATGACTATTTGCAGCTGCTTCTCCTCATTTAGAGTTGTGCTCCAGCAGCAACGGAAGGTTCCAGAAGCTTTACTCCATTCACATCATCAAGGCCAAATCTGCTCTAAGAAAGCAGTTCTGCTCAAATTATATTTTCAGGGGCTTCCAACCTGAGGAACTCATCTCTGGCACTCTACCTGACAATGTTCCACAGCTATTCATAAGGTTTTCAGTGGCTAAACATTAGAAATGTCTGCCTCCTGTACATGAAATTTGATGTGAACTTGAACATTTTAACATTAAATTACTAATTTCAGGAAATATAATAGATTCAAAGTCATGTAGCTTGTTCCAGTGACCTCAGCTTCCAGCTTCAAGATTTGTAATTAGTTGAAATTCATGATTTGCTTTCATAAGTTTTTCTATACTTTTAAAAATTATTTAATCATTTATAAAATGTAAATAATATCATTCCATTTTAGCTAATGGCTATTTCTGAAACTCAACAAGAGAATTTGGGTGAAAGGATTTTGAGGTTATCAGCATTGGATATTGTGATTTGTCAACCAACAACAAAATATATTCCCTGCATGGAATATATTCTAAGTAAAAAGTTGAGTACAGGGATAAAGGCTCGTAGCATAAATGCTATGCATCTAGATTGCTTCCTTCTTCGGTTACTTCTTCTTCCATGTGGGGTTGGTCATATTGGGGGTGTTCTCTCCCACTCTATGTCTAACAGAGAGGGAGCCCAGCAAAGAAAATGTGAGCACCCCTGAAAATAGTCTTCATGGTTATGAAATGAGAGTCCTTGCCAGAGGTTCAGTGGGGAAATGAGACCTAGGCATTACTTACTGTTTGGAAGTGATGCGTTCCAACTGGGCACCTCATCATAATATAATTCTTACAAAAGAAAAGGAAAAAGTGATTCAAGGTTTTGATCTCCCTATGCCCTTTTATCAATAATGTTTCTACCCAATAGAAAGAAGAAAAAAAATCTTTCAGTTTTTGAGCATGTCTTCCAGAACAGATAATGACAACTACTTAAACTACATTTAAAAAGTGCTGAGTAGTTGATCCCAGTACCTAATGATCTTACTCATCTTGTCTGAGGCTGATTGACACTAAAAATAATAAATTAGAACAGAAAATGATTTTATAGGATCTGTGGGCTGACAGGCAGGGTAAGTGCAGTACCTTCCATTACACTTGTCATGGAATTCTATATGACGCAGATTTGAACAACGAAGACGGCATAGGACTATAATTTCATGATTTTTGTATTTGCCATCTCACTCTCAAACACAATTTTTGGCTACTTAAAAAAGCAAATTCAGGCAAAAACAAGCGTAGAGGAAAAAACTATCTTTATGTGGTGATACACACTTGATTGTGGGCAGCCTCTTGCACACACAGGAGTGAAATAATACATTTTAAACTGTCCTTCCTGGATTATGTAGGATATACACTCTGTGGTATCTATGTCCTTCCCATTCAGCAAATTAATAAATTCAGGATCAATCACTGTCGTGTTGAATCACTGTGATTCATCTGGGAAATAATTTACAAACCTGTGGTGCTATAGGATAAACACTCCACCATAAAGTCAGTTTGAACTGCAAGGTTGACTGTTGAAACTCACCAGCTCCGGAAGCCTATACAGGCTTGCTGTGAGTGGGAAGCTACTGAAGGCACTTAACAATAATATTTGAAAGTGGAGTCCTGGTGCGGTGCTGTGGGTTAATGCGCTGGGCTGCAAAGTCTATTTGAACTTCAAGGTTGGTGGTTCAAACTCACAAGTCACTCCTCCTATACAGCGTCCTTATGGGTCAGGACCAACTCGACTGCACTTAACGACAACAAATACTTAAAGGCATCTCCCACAGAAAATCAAGTATTAAGTTTGCTTTAAGGTGAGCAAACCAAAATTAATTTAGACAGTTATTTACAAGACAGTTTCAGTTGTTGTTAAGTGCCGTCGAGTGGGTTCCCACCCATAGCAACCCTGTATAGGGTTTCCAAGGAGTTACTGGTGAGCTTGAACCACCGACTTTGTAGTTCAAACGGCTTTGCAGTCTGGCACATTAGCCCACAAGTGCCACACCTGGACTCTTTAAAGATAGTAGGATGATAAAATTCATACATCAAGGGTTGTTTTTGTGTTGCTGTTTTTAAAAATAAATCATGATGTATTTCTTTTTTGAGTTAGGGGAAACCCATAAAATCTGTAAGAAAGAAGTTTAAAATACTCCTACTTTTCATTTTAAGGAGTCTGAGAATCAATGTTGATGAATTTTCATTTAGATCCTTCAGTGAGGTCTCCTAATGCAATGTTTTCTCCATGAAAGTTCTTAACCACAGTGGTCATTTGCAGCTGATGATTTTTTTATATAAATAATTTATAAAGCCGATATATATTTATAATTTTACAGAGAGAGAGAGAGAGAGAGAGAGAAGAGAATTGCATCTTAAACTCTATTTACAAATTTACCTTGGCAGGCCTTCTCACTGCCAATAGGAAACGATGTTGCATATTTAATTTGCTCTTTTGTTACAACGGGGCTTAGGTTAGTTAATTTCAATTTTCGATTTCAAAAGCTATCAAATATGGCTCAGATGAGAAATCAATTTTTCTCAGCTGCCTCTGTTTTTGTGATGGGAGGCTTCTTATTGGCCGAAGGTGAGCCATGTGACATGGCAAGAGATTAGTTCACCAGACCCGGTGTCGCTGCCACCTCAATTACTGCCTGCCTCTTGTAATTTAGCCTTATAACACCTAATTTCAAGACAGAACTCATATTTAATTCATGAAAGCTTCCACAAGAGTAATTGTGAAATAAATTGCCATAGAAGATATCCATTTGTGACTCATTTTAATTTTGTATGTTAGTAGCATGCTATTTATTCTACTTGTTTAACACTTTAGCACAAACATATTTTTTTTTTTTTAATATTGAACTTTATGTACTGGTAGCTGCACCCTTGCATCATTGTCCAATATTGCATCATTACTTTTACTGGGATTTCCTTTCACAAAACTTCCACCCAGTAGCATTCCTGAAGGTTGTTAAAATCAAGAACTTATAATCTCCTAATTATTGAATGTGTTGTTATGATCTGCACAGAACTTTAAAAGTAGCAACTAAAATCACAAATAATAGCAGATAAATGGTAGTTAGATGACAAGGATCATTCCGAAGGCCGAGAAATAAATAGAGTTTAATTTAAATAATATTTTAAACAAAGGCCTTCATTACACATCTTGACATTTTCATTTCAACATTGGTATATATTTTTAAATTCTTGAACCCAAACATATATGTTTGCTGTGTATACACACCATTTTGTCTTTTTCCTCCCTGTTGCTATGCCAACAAGGTGGGTGAGGCCTTCTCAACTGCCAAACTCAGCTGTCATGCTTTCACCCTAAAAGCCTTATAATTGCTTTTATTTGCATACGACAATTAGGCAGGAAGGCTCACAGCGAGAAAAACCAACCTTTCTCTCCCCAAGTGCACACAACGCCAGCCTGTAATTTATAAAAGATACACGCCATGTGGTAAGGCACTAAAAGAGAGTGATGAGTCCTTTCATCTGATTGTAAGCCATTAACAAAAGAAAACATCCCCTTTCAGGCTATAAAAAATGCCTATCTGGTGTGAACCTGCAAAATCACAAAGTCCCCCCTTTTCCCCCCTCCCATGTAGACCCTTCACATTCATTATCACATTGAACTCAAAAAGAATTCTAGTGAAAGAGTTACATTTGGGTGTTTATGAGTAATGGGGTGCAAATAAAATCCACACTGGGCTAAAATCGCATTCCGGGCACTCTGGGTTTTGGGTATTTGCTCTACTGCTTTTTTTTTTTTTTTTCCCTTTCTTTCTTTCTTTTCCCCTTTACCATGTTTTGCATCACATTGCATGTTGAAATGTCATATTAATATAGTCATTATTACCCTTTTTCTTCAGGGAAACCATGACAGAATTTTCCAATCAGCATTCAGGTCTGTGAAAGCTCAAGTCAAGAGGAATGTGAATGGTTTAAATCATCCTCTGTTTCAGTTTTCAAAAGGTCTTCAAAAATTAGTGCCTAGTATAAAAGGTCAAAACATGGTTGGAAATCATTTGGGTGATTTATTGTCATTATTTTTTCTATTGACTTTAATTCTAATTATTAAGATATTTTCATTTTATTCTTCTATGCTACATAGAAAACTAGGAGTCAATATTAAGCAAATTACAGTGAAGTCATATTTTAAGGAACCAATTGTGCTGTAGGGTTTCCCCAGTTTGTTCTTAGATTTTATGCCATAAGAAACATTTACTTTGAAGAATGAACACCAATCTTAACTTCCTCTCCTCTAAACGGTCCTTGTTTTGAAACTATTATCCAGAACACTAAAATTGTGAACCTTGAAGAAGGCAGTTGGCACTCCATTTTATACACCATTTACTAAGTATATATTGATCACATATGGAAATTGGGTCTAGAACACTGAAATAAATTCAGCCAATCACAAATCCTACAGCTTTGTGTTGATTTCTGTGTTTCAGGGGTGACTGTACTTACAAGACCATCTTGAAATGTTTTACCTAGATTAAATTCTATAACTAAGTTTTTATACAAACACTCACATGTAAATTGTGATGAAGAAGAATTTGCCAAACTAACAAAACTTAATAATAAAGACAAATATAAGAATCATTATAAAAAGCAACAGTGAAATTAAAATCAAAACATTATCAGGTCAAAAAGTCAAATTATTTTAGAAAATTATGAAAATGTAGGTTTAAATAAAGTTATGAGACACATAATAAACTCAAAAAAGGGTAGGACATGAACGACAATTCACAAAAGAAGAGATTATCATGTCAATTGATATGTTAAAAACGCTGAATTCACCAGTAAGAAAAGAAATGCAAAGTTTTAAAAAATGAGATCTACATTTTCACAGATTCAAATGAAAACATAAAACACTGTGAGATTATGCCCAGTGTTGGAAAGACAGGGAGTAAAGGACTTTTTTATATACAACCATCAACATGTGGACTCCTAGTGTGGTACTATAGGAATAGCATTGGACTGTGAACCACAAGGTCGGCAGTTCAAACCCACCAGCTGCTCCTCAGAAACCCTATACAGCGTCACTATGAGTCAGAACATCATCAACATGCATATGATTACTGCCTTCTAGAGAAAAATTGGTTTACATGCAATGAAATCTTCAATGTGTGTGCTATTTGGCCCAAGTACTGTATTTCTAAAAATATTAATGCTTAGGTAATAATCAGAGAAGACTACAGAGATGCATGTAAGGGTGTTTTTGCATGCTATTTGTTGTCTTATTAATACCAAAAGTTTGAAAACACTAAAAGTGCATTAAATATGTTTACTACAGCTTTATGGTGGAGTATCAGCCAACCATAAAAAAAAAGCTTACTATAGATTAATTTGGTTTACATTATTATCTACTCATACATACATAAATCATGCATAAATATATAAACATTAGCATGCATGTACTTCACTGAAAACTACATTCCATTTTTAATTCCATTCATGTGACCACACACACACACATATATACACAAAGATTGTTGTCCCTATTAGGGAGGGTTATTGCCATTAAGTGGACAGAAATAAGAGGAAGACAGAAAATTTCCCCGTATCCCTTAAAATCACAGCAAGCACAATTTTCAGGAAAAAGTTATTGTGAGTAGACTTTCAGTGAGAGCTGTGCTTTATTTTTAAGACCGTATATGTTGGAACTTTTTCAACATTACCATTCCAGTTTTCTTTTGTTTTTTTTCTGTTCTGGAACCACAATTTACTTCCTTGCTTTCCTCCCAAACTCTGTTTCTAGTCTGCCATTTCCTCATCTTTTATCTACATCACCAAATTCTCATTGCAATAGAATTTATCAATATATTTACAAGATTCACCCAGGAAGGATAAGATGGAACTCTAATGATCTTGAATCTAAGTTGGTACTTTTCCTGCCAAAGTTATTGATAATTTAGGAATAAAGAAAATATAGGATATTTCCATTTTTTAGGAGCAGGTTTCTCATGAGAAGAGAAAGCAGAAAAATCTAAAGAACCTAAAACTTGCAAGAAAGTTTGGCTCTGCCCCTGACCTATTAACAAAATCCATTTACTCTGGGATTTATGTACAGTTATAGTACGTGCTGAGTAAATAGTTTTCATGTCAGCAGGATGAACCTCAAAGCAGTCAGTCAGGAAAGTTCACAGTACGCACTGCACTATTCATGGGAAATTATAATGGAAGTATGAAGAGTGTTTAAGAATTCAACTAGTCGTTTATTGTTCACTGGCAAAATAAAGGGGAAAACTCAACTATTTTTTTTCTGGGTAAATCAGTATACAATTATGTGACCTTTTACTCAGAAATATCCAGATATGTGGAGCAAATATATTTCATAAATATTTTGGGTGGATTTGGGGGTGTTTTGTTGTTTTGTTTTATTTTTATTTTTTGCTGGACTCACCTAAATAAATTACTTTTTTTTTCTTTTTCACTTTGCTAGGTAAAAGTTACTATAAGACCACAAATTTTTAGAACTCAAAAATAAAATAATCCAGATAGAATTAGTATTTGGAAACCTACTCTTGCTGGAAACTAGGAACAAAACATTCAATACTATTCATGCCTGAAAACTGCATTCTTCATTTTATTGTCATACATGTTATAAAAAAAAATGAAATCCTTAAAATGAAATTAAATTAATCAATATCCTGATCTATTTAAATATATATGACGTCTAAGTTTCTTTTGTTCTCACAAGAAAGATTAATTTTTCTGTGCTCTTAATTGTGCATAATAAATTGATGGAAAGATAGGGTCAGATGACAAGTTTTTTAGAAGACAGTTCTGATGTCTAGACTACATAGACTTTTATTGAAGAAACCCATAAAAGATAGAAATTGCATTAAAAAATACATAGGCTAAAGTTTGCTAGGCATATTCCTACCAAACACTTAGCCGGTTCAATATATATATGCCACTCGGAATTCTGTTATTCCATTAGAAATCGTAACAATATATGCATTTTAGGAATCGTTCCATATCCCTCTGGTTTAATTTTGTAACTTGGTGGCAAATTAAAGTAAAAAATACAGCAAATACATTTCTATGTATTTGAAGAAAAAGAAAAGTTCTTTATCTACATTTCATATAAATTATTTTGTTTAAAAAAGAGTTTTCAAAATGATGAGTAGTATTTTAAGAAACTGCATGCATTTTGTTTTTATAGGTTCAATATTGGTTTTGAAATGAAGACGAGAAATGGCAGTGCATCTTGAGAAAAATGCTCTATGGGGCAGCTGGGTCTTGTCTATTGTCTGCATCTTCTAAGCTGCTTTTCATCAGATGCTGGGACAGAGGAAGATGGTAACAGTGACTCAGTAACTGTTTACTGCCTAGGAAACACACAAATCTGATCACTTTCTATCCATGAAGTTGTGTGTGCCCATTTTGTGTTGTTAGGGTTCCTGCTTCTAGAAGAGATGTTCAAAATCCATCCCAGGATAGTGACTGTGCAATTATGAGCAACTATTATACATTATTATTTTTCATTATTATTGTGGTTCCAGTCAGATCAGATCAAAGTAGAAATAGCTTACACTTTTCTTTTTCAAGGATGGACTTTAGCTCACTGTGTGATGAGATTTCTGCTGTAGCGTGCGTTGGGTGAATGCCCTACTTAAGTCATGATGCCTTTGGAAACCTCCCCCGGTGCTGGAGTGTCGTACCTTTGGACTGTTGTAACATTGTAGAGCTTTCTTTCTTATCTCTTTTTTATTTTCTCCCCACATATGTAATAAAAAGTAATACACGGGCAAGAATTCTCAGTCTTAAATGAAACCTTGTGCGGAGTGAATATTTACAAGACATTAATAATAAATTTGGAGATGGGTAAGCTGAGGCGAATTCCTGGCTTCCTTTTGTACCTCGGCCCCTGTTTCGTGAACCACAGACTTGACACTGACACTTTTAGGGAACAAAGTGTCTCCAGCACTACCTCTCCCCCCTCAATTCAAACCTCATCTGAGAGCTCCTGAAATGAAGCTGTCACTCAGGGCTGCTTGGGGACCTGTCAGCAAAACATTGAGCCTTTTCATTTTGATGGGTCAGTCCGCAATCCCCTTGAAAGAGAAGCCCGTGCCACCGTGGTTTTTCTTTCCACAGGAATTCTGAATTCTAATGAAACTCCAAATCACTCAATAAAGGCAGGGGCACGAGGAAGTAATCCAACGCAGATCTGAGTGAAATTTGTATTTTATCTTTTTTTCCCAGCCCATTATTCTAATCGCTTAGGTGGTTCACAAAGGGTTGGTTTGCAGGGCAGGCGCAAGAGGAATGAGGTGTCCTTTGTCTTGATGCTACACTGAGATGAGGTAGCAGCTCCTGAAAATTAAAGGCCATGGCTCAAATTTCCCTGGGTAAATATCCATCCACCTACTGTAGTTTGCACCTATAGTACCACATACACGTTTCTAATGTGTGCCGGGCAGATGGAGGAGAAAGAAATTAACATCACTTGTATTTCTGTGAGTGTGTGCCCATGGAACTCTTTCAAGCACATATATGAACCTCAAGCCATAAAATGAATAAGATCGCATTCCCATGCTCCACATTGTGATCAGAAAGCAATCATGCCTCAAAATTTCTGAGATGCATCATGCAAATTGTGATTTTCGTTATAGTTTTTTCACAAGGTTCACATTATTAAGAATGCACTACATTGAATGCACTACTGTTTAGCCAATATCTTTTTTTCTTCCTTTAGAAAGTGATTGATAAGCTTCTACCAAGAATTATTTAACGCAATTGCCCACTAAACTCTATTTCTTAGTATATTTTCATTGTATGTGCTAGAATTATATTATTAAATTACATAGAAAGGCATCAATGAAAGTATTTCTGTCCCATTCCCATTTATATAGAAGATACATTACAGTCCGTCTAGATCATTTAGAATGGTAGTATGTGTTGGATAGATAGATAGATACTAACTTTCTAAAAGAGTTATAAATAGATACAATCTTTCTAAATGATCTAGGAATACAGATATACATATAGGTATATGCATAAGTAAACAAATATCTTTCAAAATCATTACATGTATACAATCATCAAATTACTCTATTGCTTTGTAGTTAATTGTATTGCTCCTCTACAATAGATTTGTATTACTTAAAACCTAAGAGTCACTAATTCATATTGTCTTCTTTTACTGTGACACATCACCCTAAATATGACAACTTTCTGTACTTTAATTGTCCAGAGAACATCTGTTATAACTCCAGGTGCACGTGGACGATGGTTGTAATTTTTTCCCCAGTTGACACAGAGAATGCAACAGACCGCTGTGTATAAAACAATTCCTCCACATCCAACCTGGTTGTTTTTTGTTTGTTTGGTTTTTATAGTAAGAGAAATATTTAAAGAAGTCAAAATTAAATTTCTTTAAATTGTGTATATGATATATTTTTGTACATGTACTTTGAAATACTCTGAAACTGTAGACTATATTCTATAAATGAGGAAAGAAGAGGAGAGAAAAAAATAAATGAAGGAAGAAGACAGTGATCTACAACTTCTTTTTCTTTCTTATTTCTCATTAGGATGAACTCCAAACCCTGAGGTGGTCTGAACCGTAAACTCTGTGTTTGTATCAGATTGAGTTAGAGCATCAATTTCCACTCCTGTAGCGTAGTGGTTACGAATCGGGCTGCGAACCTCAAGGTCAGCAGTTCGAAACTACCAGTTGCTCCGCTGGAGAAAGATGAGGCGTTCTGCTCCCGTAAAGATTTACAGCCTCAGAAACCCTGTACAGGGTCGCTATGAGTCGGAACCGACTCCACGGCACATAACAACAACAACATCCTTTGTATTTTTCCTGCCTTTGTGTGTGTGTGTGTGTGTTTGATGAATGCTAAAAGTTTATATACACTTTGATATACATTCTTTTGATTCAGATTTAAATCATTTATCAAATGTAGACATACACACATTTACGCAAACTAAGGTTTTGGGAGAACTTTAAATCTGAACACTTGCAAGCTTTTAAAATGATCAGGAACATTAAACACTGTTTTCTAGCCACAAACACTACCTGGGCTTTATTTACTTATAGTTCATTTATTTGTATGTATGGCTGAGAATATACATAGTAGAAGAGGCATGGATTCAACAATTTTGGCATGTATGTTTCAGTGATCATGACTATATCATTTAAGTTTTTGTACAATCATCCTACTCTCCATTTTGGAGTTGTTCTCTCCCATTCACACAAACTCACGGCACCGTAAATTTACTATCTAAATCTTTCAAGTTAATGTTGTCAGTTTGATCCCAGACACATAGTTCTTTAAAAAGTATAATGCACAATGCAGGCATCTTTTATTAGTCAAGCTAAAGTATTGTTTGGTTTTAAGACTTCAGGGAATATTTTTTGTTTAAAATTTAAAGAGTATCTTTCCTAAAACTATTGTGGGGGCTTTATTTTAATCTATTTGGTGGCATCCTCTGAAAAAAATTAAATGGAGCATAGGGACATAGTTGGGGAGTTTGTATTATACTTTAGGTTAGTTTATTTTTTGTTGTTAAAGGAAAAAGGTTAAAATGCTCCTGCTTTGGCAATGTTTATTGGAGGAAGAAATTATAAACTCTTTTCCTTCACAATGAGGATAAACTCCCATTTTTAAAAACTAGCTAGTAAAACAAGATAAGCAAAGGCTGGTTAGCTGTGACCTCTGCTCATTGAGTTCTGCTCTTGGTCTGTTACCTCGATTTAGTATTGAGACGAATTGGAGTAGTTCTTTTCATTCTCATTTTACCAGAGACAAGCAAAATATGGAAAAATTATTCTGTGACACAAGCTAAAAACTAAAGTCAACTTATTTAAAACAGTGAGCAATTATATCTGTGTTTACTTATATAGAAGAGTGTATGGCCAGCTCAACTTCCCTGCTCACTGAGAAAAGTCATTGTGCATCACCTGGGAATTCCCTTATTAAGCTTTTTAAACATTTCAAGTCCAGAGAAACATTGCTAGTTACTGGCGCAAAAGTGTTATAGTCGATAAAACAATATTGGAAAGCAACTATATGTGTGCTCAACTTGGTAATTCTTCATTCAGATCAATATTTTAATGGACAGTGGCTTAAACCACCAAGTATCTGCTAGCCTAAAAAATTGACTATACCAGGAAAAAATAACAACAACAACAACAAAAAAAAAACTTGAATTATACAAGCTCACTTGCTTCTAGATGTTTCTATTTGATCCCAGAACTGATTTCTCGGGTCCCTCCCTAACACTCAAGTTAGACTTCCAGGTCAGCTTTTGGGCCAGTGAAATTGTTGAAATTCCATTAGTACTGTGGTAGTTTGATGGGAACACTCATCTTTGGTTCAATTCCCCAAAAATGCACATTTTGCATAGTTGCTACTTATGTGCCAGTGGTGACATGTTACTATGATGCTGAGCAGCTTCACGAGAGTTTTCAGACTAACATGGACGAGAAAGAGAGGGCTGGCCATGTCATTTCTAAAACCAACCAATAAAAACTATGAATCACAGCAGTCGGGCGATGTTTTGTTTCATTGCATCTCCTATTGTCAGACTAAGTTGTTGTCGTTTTTGCTAAGTGCTGCTGGGTCAGTTGTGACTCATAACGAACCTGTATAGAGTTTGTTCTCATCATTGCTAGGTGCTGTTCAGTTGGTTCCGACTCATAGCGACCCTGTACAATGTTTTCTGTTGTTGTTAAGTGCTGTCAAGTCGATGTTAACTCACAGGGACCCCGTATAAGGTTTCCGAGAAGCATCTGGTGGGTTTGAACCACTGGCCTTGCAGTTCACACCAACTTTGCAGTCCAGTGATTATCCTATAGCAACACACCAGGAGGCTGTAAATCTTTGTTCAAATAAAAAGCCTTCTTTTTCTCCTGAGGAGCAGCTAGCTGGCTCGAACTGCAACCTTGTAGTTTGCAATCCAGTGCTTATCCTACAGAGCCACACTAGAACACTGTGTACAAATGATATAAAAATGTCGCATGCTATGTCTTTATATCTCCATCAGGTTCTTCTTGTGAGTTACTGTACACTGTACACTGACCCTCTTGCCTTCCTCCTCAACCACCTCCCTTTGGTGAATCAGTTAAAATTGGTTTTTGTTTGTTTGTTTGTTTGTTTTTCTGAATGAGTACTCCAACTAAAGGCCACAATTCCAGACAAACAAATCATGAACCAACATCACTCATCTCTCTGCTTAATCGGGGAAGATCTCCGGTGTATGTCCTGTGTCTTGTGCCCTAAAGAACTGGACAGGCAGAACTCTGCACCTCCATTCTATTCACAATAAAACAAGCACACTCATCTCTTGCCCAACATCCTCTCTAATAACAAGAAATGAGAAAGAACTGGGAAGTGTGCTGAAGCTGGAGGCAGAAGATGCCATGTAAGTAAACAGTAATTTTATTAATTGCCTTGAAATAGAAAATGTTGAGTTTAAATCAATGCTACTTTCTTTGGAGTAAACACTAAATATAACATCCAAAGTAATATGGTTAAAATTAACTTGCAGTTGCTTTTCAAGCTGGTGAGATACAATTAAAAATGGATGATATTGCCAAATCTCATTTACTGTTTTCTTTCTTGCGAATAATATCTGTACATTCAGGTCTTCATTACACTTCTCAGTGGCATAGAAACCCCATTGTATCTGCTGATTCTTGATTTTTATCAATGAAAATAAAAGTCATCAAATACCCTTGCAACATTAAGTACCAACATAATCCTCGCCAGGCCTGCTGCAGCAACCAAGAACTTTGCTACCAGCCTCCCCCTGTGACCACCCTCCCCATACCTCCACCTGTGTGTCTTCCGTCCTCTCGGGCTCTAGTGTGCAATCTGGCTGACACAGACTGCTCACAGTATGCCAAACAGCATTGAATGGGTTAATTGGTATTTTTAAAAGGTAATTGTACAGTGTAACCAGCAGGGTTATAGTCAGAATTGGGAGGTGGAACGTAGGTCTCCCACCCACTGGAACCTCTTACATCTTGAAGAGCAGAGCTGAAGACAAAAGCATTTCTACTGCTGTTTCCTGATTTTCTCTTTCAGCTGCAACTGCTAACCCCCAACGCTCTCTCCTGAGTTTACTGTATCAAGTCCGCAGTTACACAAGAGTAGTCTGGACTCTGTCCTGACTATAGAATTACCTTGGGATTTGATTGTGGCCTAAATATGCAGGAGATCATTACATGTGTGGGGTTTTTAAATCATGCATAATGTATATACACAGGATTTGTTTGGAAAAGAACTGCAAAATGACTGGAGTTTCCAAGAGACCAATATATTTTCAGACATTTCCATGACTTTTAGTGTGGAATCTTCAATTTTTAAATGGGTTTTCAAGCAGGTAATTCTAAAGCCTACATAAATGCCATTTACCTCAGATCATAATTACCTCAAGCTAGAGATGCAGCTAGCATGCTCAGTGTCAGCGCTGACATCCAGCACAATTTCTTGGCTTAACTTGGAAACGGAGAGCCTCATTTGGTAGCTAGAACACTGTGCACACATTTAAGTAAGAGAAAAGAAGAATTACCACTATTAAAGGAGGATTTTTAAATGGTATAGCAAGCTAAAGAGACAACAGAACATCTCAATATCTTAGAATATGCATCATAATTTACCTTCTACCAGGATTAGTATTGTACTTGTCCAGGTTTACACACACACCCATCCACACATGCATGCACACAGGCACTCACATACTCAACTATGTTGTTATTGCTAGGTACCATCGAGTCAGTTCTGATTCATAGTGGCACTATAGACAATGAAACAAAGTACTGCCTGGTCCTGGGCCACCATCCTTGCACTTGTTGACCACTGTTGTAGCCACTGTGTCCAGCCACCTCGTGAGGGTTGTCCTTTCTTCACTGGCCCTCTACTGTATCAAGCATGATGACCTTCTTCAGGGACCAGTTCCTTCCCGATGACAAGTCAGAACAACATGAGACAAAGTCCCCACCACCCTCTCGTCTAAGGAGCAATGTGGCTATACTTTTGCAAGACAGATTTGTTTGTTCTTCTGGAAGTCCATGGTATATTGAATCAATTCTTCACAATTTAAAAACAATTCTTCTTTGGTCTTCTTTATTCATTGTCCAGATTTCACATGCATATGTGACAATTAGGAATATTATGATTTGGGTCAAGGATACCTTAGTCTTCAAAGTAATATTTTTGCTTTTCAATGCTTTAAAAAGGTCTTTTACAGCAGATTTGTCCAATGCACTATTCTTTTGATTTCCTCACTGCTGCCTCTTTAATACAAGGACTCATTCATTTCATTCATCTTTCTATCCCCAGCAGTGCCCAGCAAAGTGTTATAACAGTTGTTCAATGGGCATTCAAGATATAACAGAATTATACTGTACTTAAAGTATTAAAAATGGTGAAATCCAACCATACTGGAAGAAGACAGATAATAGCTTTCTCGCTTAAGGGGAAAAAGAAAAGAAAAAAAAAAAAAAAACTACAGGCAATTTCCAATCGAGAGGAATAAAATTAAGTATGTAGAAAGAACACATTTTCTTATGATTATAGTGTTCTTTCAGTATCCTGTGTTCTTTCTTTGATGTGGAAACAAGGAGCATTATAAACATATATAAACCCCTCATGCACATAAGGAATCCTTACTATAAAGAGAAGAGATCATCACCCGTTCCCTGCTCCTCTCTCATACACCCTGTTCAATGATCTCATCTGCCTTTGCCAGAGAACACTAAGGTTCTTGGCTCAGGAACAGCCCATGACCCCAAGCATTGCTTGAATAGAAAGAAGAGCCAGGGACTTGGCACAATTGGACTATGGCCATGTGGTGTCAGTCACAGCCTTGGAATCTGGGCAATGCCATGCACTCAGACACATTCACAGTCATACGCACTCACATACACAAGATACACACGCAAGCACACATGCCATCCCACTGGGAAGCCCTGCATTGGCTCTCCCGTGCTCCGCAGCCTACAACAGCAAAGGCATCCAGCAGGCAGCCTCCTTCCGTCTGAGGGGAAACGAAGTGGGGGGGCTTGCAAAGGATCAATACCTCTTCTGGTGCCAACAGGAGGGTAAATAGAACTCTATTCATTTTGGGCTATGTAAATTGCTTCTTTTTACCTCCCCCTCCTCGCTATTTATAAAAGAAATCTCAATTAATACTCAATTAGTATAATTAGCACCAATTTACAGTGACTTTAATAACTTGGGATAATTTCATTTAATCTATTTCATATCCATAGCCAATATTACCACAATAAACAGCTACATTTTTTCCCCCACAGACTGGTGTAGACTTATTTAAGGAGACCTCGGCTGCTAAGCAAAGTATCAGCAGTTCAAACCCGCCAGCTTCTCTGTGGGAGAAAGAAGCCTGTTCCCACAAAGATTTGTAGTCTTTGAAACCCTATAGGACAGTTCTGCCTTCTTCTCTCAGGTCACTGTGAGTCAAAATTGACTTGATGGCACAGGATTGAGTTTGGGGGTTGGATAGACTTATTTATTCACTTCCCCTAAAGGAAATTCATTTCCAAGCACTACCTTCTGTTCGTCTTACAGGTCTTCATTGAAATGGCTTCCAGCGGAATTGTTCTGTGAGCATGTGGACCGCTGTTTCCCCTTTCCCCTCCTGTATCCTTACTTACTTGTGCCCAGGCCTAATGCAGTATAATTGAAACAATTTTATTGTCTGGAGCTATTCATTCTAATGTTTCAATGACAGAAAATACTGGTCAATTTGACAAGTTAATATGACTTCAGTGGTCATTTGAACTCCTTTAAGCCATTGGGTGCTAAAATTGCTTGTCACCTCCCTTCACCTGCAAACGGATTTCAAGCAGTCTGTGAGGTGGGAGAGGGGGGAGACTGTGGAGAAAGTTTGGTGCTGAAGCTCTGTCTGTAGTAATTGTAAGTTTTGCTAATTGATTAGGCACTGCCCCTTTATTCAACAGCAAGAGCCTTCTCAAAAGCCACACTCAACTTCTCTGTCCACCACAATACTTTGTGTCTCATCTTGTGCGCTTAAGGCCTGGCCAGCCTCATCGTTCACTTTCTGAATGTATGTAGCGTTGGCCTTAAATATTGACTAAGTCATTAAGGAATTAAAGGGAATCATTATATAGGAAGTATTTACAAGTCTTTCATAAAAGTAATAATGATGCTTTCTATTCCCTGGCATTTATAACAGTATGGGTCTAAATTTATTCCATACCACCTCATAAAATGAGAACTGGTATTCCAGATATCAGCATTATCTACTAAGCACCTTTTCCTCCTGTTTCGGAGTCATTTCTATGTGACCTTAGAACTAGTTGATTGAAATGGAGTGTTTTAAAATACAGCAAGTCTCTCTCTCTCTCTCTCTCTCTCTCTCTCTCTCT
>NW_006408666.1:5266125-5270354 GCF_000296735.1 Chrysochloris asiatica | reverse complement strand
TGGTGTGGTACTGCAGGATCAACACTGCACTGGAAGGTCAGTTTGAACTGCAAGGCTGGTGGTTCAAACTCACCAGTCACTCCTCAGAAAGTCTATACAGAGTCATTTTGAGTAGAAACTGACTCGACGGTACTTAACAACAATATATGTATCTGGAAAGGCGGTGGCTCAGTATGATAAGACCTGGGTTGCAAACCACAAGGTTGGTGATTTGAACCCACCAGCTGTTTCCCAGGAGAAAAATGAAACTTTCTGCTTCTGAAAAGCTTTAAAGCTCAGAAACCCTCTGTAGGGTCACTAAGAGTTGGAACTGACTCAAAGGCACTTACCAACAACAACAAATATATATATATATACTGGTTTAAAAACTAATTAAGTTTTGAGCTCACTTTGTTTAAATAGAGTTAGAACCACACTGTAGGACCCATTGCCACACTTGCTATGATTTTTCAAGAAAATTCTTGATTCTACTGAAGCCCATGAGGGCTTCATCTGCCAGTAGATATGACGTCTTCTTACAATGATGAAAGCTTCCTATACAATTCCAGCGATTCTTTTTTTTCTAGAAAGATATCTTTTAAATGTTTTATCTTCTCTTTGAGGAACTGAATTTAACTTAGTTTCCTTAACTGGCTAGCACCCTCAGGCCCCTCCACACAGCCTGGTTCTAATTCTAAGCCAGTTTAACCAGAGCACTATAGCCTGCTTCCGTTTCCGATATTTCATTATACAATGTCTCTGGTTGGCTGAACAGAGCTGAGCATTTGCCTTTTAATCTGCTCACTTTGATTTTTGAAGAATGCATATTCCTTTGCTTCGCAAAAGTACCCCACTTCACGGGTTCGACACATACACTTTTGCCTGTACATGGAGCTAAATCGTGGAAGGCATGCTACTGAACTTTGAAAGTCAAAACAATTCATAGAAGTTTTAAACTCTTTTCCTGCACCTCTAATATTGTTCTAAAAAGATAAAACCCAATGAAAATTTCTACAAAGAAATAAGTAGAATACATTTACCCCCATCACTCCCCAAAATAACTAAAAACTAGTCTGAGGCTAGGTATTTGAGACTATGTATTTAAATTTTTTGATTAAGAAATTTCCTAAGACTTTCCTTACACAGACCACGGTGCTCTGTGGGTCTGGATCAAAGTGGTTAGTTTCCCCTTTAACATTTTTTTTTTTTTTTTTGGTGCTCAGACCTACAACATTGGAGTATGTTTGCCAAAAAAGCAAGGTTTCTCAGAACAGAAAGAAAGGAAGGAACTTCCTGCCTGTGATGATCTGTCTATTTGTGTATAAAGTCCTACAACTGTGAAGGGCCGCATGCACAGCAGAAAGGGAAAGAGGGGGAAACGAGAAAATATCAGTCTTTAATCGAGGCACATCAGAGAGACTCCTCAAAAAGGGAAGCCTCCTTTTAGAGCCCCCAGAATTCTTGACCAAAGAAGTAGTTAGTCCCAGGAAGACATCAAAAGGAAGCCAAGCTCTGTATTATTGCTAGCCTGTGCTGTAATGTTTTGCCCTTAGTCTCCGAATAACCAAAAGTCAAGTTTAAAAAAAAAAAAAAAAAAGATAGGCTAGCCCTTTAAAATTAGATCATTGCTTTGTATTAAAATGCAGCATGAGTTGTCAGTTGACGAAGCAACAAATGTACTTCCTCATACCCTCATTTTCACTTCTATCTATGAATATTTTAAAACCCTAATGTGCACTTGGCCATTTGGGTTTTAAGCGAAGACTTATCACAGTGTAAAACCCTTCGTTTTTATCCCTTAACGGAGGTCTTCTTGTTCCTTTTTCCAGGGTGTCATTAAAAATCTGATGCCAAGAGCCGGGACTTGGCAAGGTTTGCAATATAATTTGCAATCTGCAGTGTTTTCTGGCTAGCCCCCACCTGCCCCCCTCTTTTTTTTTTCCCCCTTACCAGCCTGCCTGCTAGAGTCAATAGGGGGCATCGCTCATCTGTCTAAAAGAGAAATAACAGCATACTAATTAGAATTCTATTTGCCAGAAGCCTCCGAGTTGCTGTGCTGATACATTTCAAGCTTCTTTTGTTTGAATTAAATTGCCAACTTTTTTTTTTCATCCTTCTTTGCAGTAGCATGAGAGAGCGGGTGCCTTATTTGATTGAAGGGGGTAGGGGGGAGGTTGAGCTCTTGGGAAGAGCCTTAGCTATGGAAATGCTGAGGAAATGTCAGGGTTGTGTTTACAAATGCCTGGTATGCTTTTCAGGGGCTGACTCCTGTCTTTCCTAGAGTTGTTTTGGGGGGACTGGTGGGAAGGTGGAGAAGTTCAAAGGGCGGAGGCTGGCACTAGAGCCAAGGCCCCCAGCCCACCGCCCTGGCCGGACTCTGAAAGTCTTTCTAGGGGACAGCTGACACACACTTTCACCCCCGCAAAGCCAGATGGTTCACGCTCAGATGAAAATCCTTGGGATAGGATCACAAAGCTGGTTTATAATGGAGCACAGAGTCTGTTAGTACCTCTGTTAGATAGTCCTCCTGTGGGTGGGGGATGGAGCAGGCAAGATTGAGATGTGAAAAGATAGGGTCATATTTAATATTTATTTGTTTTTATGACCCTTTAATAAAGTTCCCATGGTTCCTTATTAAAATGCCAGTTTTTTTTTCTATAAAGAAACTGATAATAATATCCATGTTCTATCTCAAAATAACGCACAGCAGAAAATGTTGCTTCCTGAAAAGAACCAAAATATCTCTCTGAGAAGTATACAATAATTCAACATAATTCCATTGTCAGGAGTTGCCATGTAAATCAGATTTTATCCCTCAATTGTACAAAGTCTTGGACTAAGCAAAAGAAAGGTTAAGACTATGAGTCCAACGTCACTGATATTAGTAATATGCCACGGAACTAAACTAATATAAAGGCCCATTGTTGTTGTTAAGTGGCCTGGAGTTGCTTCTGACATAGTGGTTAGGGTTCTGTATAGGGTTTCTGAGAGCAGCTGGTAGGTTTGAACTGCCGACCTTGTGGTTCTCAATTCAATGCTGATCCTACAGCACCATATCAGGTCCTTTGAACCCTAAGACACAAGCAGTATAGACGTTATTGGGTACTTGTGCACATGGCAGTGAAATTTACAGTCCAAATGCAATTGTCTACAAAATACAAAGATAATTTATATATGTAAGAGTAGAGGAGCGCTGGTAGCATAGTGGTAATGAGTCAGACTGCTAACCTCAAGGTCGGTAGTTCGAAACGATCAGCCGTTCTGTGGGAGAAAGATGAGGATTTCTGCTCCCATAAAGATTTACAGCCTCAAAAGTGCTATGCAGGGTCACCATGAGTCGGAACCAACTCCATGACCCACCACGACCACCAAGAATAAAGGCAATGTTTTATTATATATTTTTAAATTGCATTGACTGTTCCAACAGAAAGAGATTGGCACTCTTGTTTTCAAGCAATTTTATTATGGGGAAAATACTTTGTCATAAAGTAAAATAGTTCTGTTTTCACACATTACAGCATAGGAACTGGGTAATGCAACAGAGAGCTTTACTCACCTCACTCCACCCAAATTAAGTATGTATTTTCCTGAATGTTTATGGAGTGTGAGAGCCCATAAAAGTGCTAAAAACCAAAAGGGATTTTCATGAATAAAAAATAATAATAATAATTAATCATACCCTTTATTAATAATACTAACTTCTTAGCTAGCTCCTATATTTCTTTTTCCATTATTGGTTCAATTCAGGAGCAAATGAGAGATCCTATTTTGCTGGACTTTTTTGCATTATATGGGATCTTGTTCAAAGATAATTATCTCAAAAAGATTTGCAGAATAGAATATCTACATAAACTCCTTGTGTTGCCAGAGGTCAGTAAGACATTCTTTGGGGCTGACCTTTTAACTGACTTCACTTAAAGTCTGGGTTTTCCCTAAACATTAACTTATTTTGTATATGGTTCCCAAGAAGTCAAGTTTTAAAAAAAATATTTAGAAACAATTATTTCCCATACTTGAAATAGGAGCGTGAGGGCTCCATATGATTAGCATTGACCTGTGAACCACAAGGGCCACGGTTCGAGCCCGCCAGTCACTCCTGGGGAAACAGATGAGGTTTTCTGCTCCCATGAAGATTTAAAGCCTCAGAAATGTCTGATAGTGTACACTCTACAGGGCCCTTAGGGTTGGAACTTAACAACAGCAACATACTTGAAATGTTTTAAAAAGGTAAGTTATACATGTATCTCTCT
>NW_006408666.1:5238957-5266025 GCF_000296735.1 Chrysochloris asiatica | reverse complement strand
TACATATATATTCTATATATAGATTATATGTACATATACATATATGTATTCCTTTAAATTTCATAATAGTCCTAAAAGCCGAGAAGCAAAATATTGATGTTTACAGTGTCATGTAAAGTCTGAAACCAACTCTACTACTTCTCTTTGCATTACTTTTCCAATTCCAAGTCTTTGAGAACCTAGTCCTCTTTTATCTGTTCTTGTTATAAAGAGTGTCAGGAGGCAGAGGGGCAGAATGACCCACAAGATGGCACCTGTCACCAAGGGCTTTCTCCTGCATTCTGTAGGCCAAATTCTGTTTGAACTCGCTCTGGCCTCTGTCATATCCTCAATTTCCCTCCACTATTGGCTCTACTTCTTAATCCCTTTCGTGCAGGCGGAGGCTGTTTACCCAGCCTCTGAAACCTTTTCCTTCGAGAAGCCAAAGTAAAACTCTAATTTGAAATCTGGGTTCAGAATTAAGCAGCCAGAACAGTGACAGGCTGCTGGAGTGGAGGGCTGCAGCACTGATGCTTTTGGGCTAGGAGTCAGGGATGGAAGTGATTGCTTTAAGATTTGTAGTTTCCCCATGCCATTGCCGTAGCCCTTGCAGACTCTGGACCTAAGGGTGAGGGAGCTGATTGGCACACTAATGAAGCTTTGGCTATAGTTATTCTTCCTCTGAAGGCAATGGCTGAAATGCAAGTACTGAGCATGGTCTGGTGCGTTTGGACCCTGGCTTCAGTGACAGACATAGCTGTGCACAGTAACTCCAAGTGCTTAGTTTTACAAAGGATATCTTTGAATGACCTGGTTTAAATGAGAAAAAAAAAAAGATTCTTCACTCAAGACAACAAGCACTCATGTGACTTTATAATACACTTGACATGTTAGAAGCTATTTCTAGTTGTCTAGCCACTAACACTATGATTTGGAAAAATATAAATAATCAGGCATTTACTAATGAAATAATTGGGTTTCAGTATATTCAACCAGTCCATATATACAAAGGATTCTCAAACTATGGCGGCCAAAGGTTACTTTTATTACCAGAACCCTAAGACATCTTTAAATGTTGAAGTCATTAACCTATTAATATGAGGATGAGGATGAATAGTACTTTATTGATAGTCTTTGAAATGAACTCAGTTCAAATCATAGAGAAGTTAGGTCCCCTATTATGTAGCACATCTTTCAAAACAATGAAAAGGCTGGAACAGGGGGCAGGGGGCAGGCAGCATCTGGGGGAGGCAGCCCTTTATCTTGGCTAGAGTAGTGGCTATACTGTATTGCTGATGGTGATATTCACAACTTCTTTAGACCAGCAGCCTCTGCTCTCTCCAACTCTTATTGCACTGTTGCCTTGCAGAATCAGAGAGTTAAGTGGGGAAGCATAGCATAATGACCTACTTTGTGGCCACATCTCGCGACAAGCTCCCACCTCTACCCTTCAAGCCCTGGGTGGGGACTCTGGTACTGCCCATCCCCAGTCTCCTCTACCTGCGGTTCACTCTGCATTTCATCAGTGGCACTCAAAAGGGTCTTGAAGCATTGTAATTAAACTCACCTACAGCTGGTGTAATAAAGCAAGTAAGTGAAATTCACTGCATGTCAAAGAGAGCCAACGTTCGTGCTTTTTTAATCCTTTTTTTGTTTTTTAATCACTGTTGGTTCCCTGTGTTTCTGGTGTGAGTACCATGACTTCTGTCTCTTTTAACTACCACCCTGCTCACTTGGGAGTCATTTTTAAGGTCATCTGTACACATTAATTCTGCCTCAAGTAAAAATTTACTTCTTGCAATAGAAATGACAGGTCTGTACAATAACACACACACACAATGTCATTCATTATTTTTAAAAAGCAAAAGGAATGGATTCTTTTTATCCATTGCACAAGTGCAGTAGGAAAACTCTAAAAGCGGCAGCAGCGCAAAGCGTGTGTGTGGACCCGTTTGTGTGTGATCTCACAATACTATCCCTAAAATGTGGCCTTGTGTTTCTAATTATTTTAGGCTTTCTGGACTACAGTAATAGAAAATAGTATTCTCACAGCCCTCAAATGGAATCAGGTTGAAATCTTTCCTTCAAATTTGCCACCCGCTTCCTTCTCACATTTGATGCTGCTCGTCTCGTCTCCCAATGGATGAATCTTGTCTTTTCTTTCCAGAGAGATTGAGCCAAGCAAGGAAGGGGAGGGGCAGTGGCCGCCAGAGACCGTCAGGAGAAGCTGAGATCTTCCCTGCATGTGCATTTATCTGTCTCTGAGTAGGACTTGAATATAATTCCTGGGACACTCCTCTTCCTTTTGAGCTGGGCATAGAAATAAGCTCATGAAATCAAACAAGAGGGCAAGAGCTTATCTTCCCCCAACAAATTTATCAAGAGAGAGTTTGTGGTGGGCTTACGAAATTGTCATAGAGGGACAAGGTAGGGATCAAATGTACTGTTGAGTAAGGAAACGAAGCACAAACTTTGCCCAGAGCTTGGGGACAATGATGCTCAAAGATTAACCCACCCTCTCAATTAACACCTCACATGAAAATCCCCACAAGGTCATGGGATTCGTGCTTCGGTGCGGTCAATCAACGCCGCCCGCCTCCACACAAACCGAGATCGAATGCAGAATTAACACGGGTCTCCAAGCCCTCGCTCACAGACTCACGTCAGATTAAGCCCTTGCACAGAGAAGATATGAAAAGCATTTCTAATTAGGGTCTGAGGTTACTGGTTAAAATGCAGTCGAGCAGTCCACCAACCATTCTTTTCCTTTTTTATAATTTTAATTAAACTCAGATACTATTTAATTCCTACCTGCATAGACTTAGTGCTACTTGAATGCAGACCTGATAAAGAATACCCCTGATCCCCACTTAGCTGCCACAAGGACTTATTAAACAGGGGTGACTGTCTCCAAGATCTTCCATGAGTCCCTTTACAATAATTACTTTTCTATCAAATGAAAAGCATAATATTTTTCCATAAATAGATTTTTTTTCCCCTGTGAAACTCTGACTTCTCTACTCTCTTGACAAAATTGTAATTATAACTTCACCGTGGGGGTTACTTTACCACTAGGCAAGTCTTTAGGATGCTTTTCTTGTACACCAAAGCTCTTCTTTCCCTTCTAACCTACAGAAACTTGAGATGCATGCTAGAAAAAGTTTTCATACAAATGCCTCACTAATTGGATATGAATGTGTGGCTTCTGTATTTAAAAATACGATTGGTCAGACACTGTTTGGATTATTAGGAATTCTGCAGTGTGTCTGAGAATGTTCACAGTTGTATGATAAGTAGCCCAGAGCTTTGGTACCAATTTTTAATATCTATGGTGACCTTAGAACCTTAAACAACATCCTCAGCATGCTAAAACCTTGGTACCCCAGAGCAGAGTGTGAACAAGGAAGGAAAGGTCCCTGAGAGCAGTTTTCCTTTATGGACAAAGTTGGGCAACTTGGGATTCCAGAATCCATGTGCTGGCTTCCTTTCTATGGTCTTTTTATACTCTCCAAATGGTGACTTCAAATAACTATTGCTTCACAATAAGGGTTCTAATATCTAGTTGGAATAATATCAATATTGATTTATAGTTATCAAAATAAATGACCATTTAACCAAAATATCTTGTGGCCCTAAACCCACCTTTCAACTAAGTAGAAGTTAAAATCCATTCTCAGATTTGATTCCAGGAGGGGAGGTGGGGGGGGGGGAGGTAGTACATTTGCCAATTTTATTAGAGAAAATAACCCAGAAGACAGAACAGAATGTGCTATCATTTGACAATCTATTTTACATTTACAGAAAGACATTTTGAATAAATGTAAGAGGAAATGAGCTTAATATTTTAATTGATTTGGTATAAATCTAAACCTAACATTTGTAAGTTTAGAATCTTAAGATTTAAAAGGCGTTTACTGATATTTGTTTTCCAGTTACCTCAAACTCGTGGTGTCTTCACATGTGTCAGGGTAACTTGGGCTTCTGTGGTTTCCAGTGGTTGAGATTTCACATTTCCTCTGCGGCACCTCTCGGTGAACTCAAACCTCCAATCTTTCCATCCACAGCTGAGCAGGGTCACCATTTGCAATCCTCAGGGTCTTCACAGAACTTTGTTTTTGTTCAGTACCATTGAGTCAGTTCCACCCATTAGCAACCCTGTACAGGGGTTCTGAGGAGCCGGTGGTGAGTTTGAACCACTGACATTGTGATTGAAACCAACCATACAACCAAGTGCTTATCCTACAGTGCCACACTAGAACTCCACAGACCGAAAAATCTAAAAATTTAAGTGATGACATGTCACAGCAAGTCTAGGACTAGAATGCTTGATTCTTGTCACTACTGGGAAACCACTTGCTGTTAACCCAGGAAGGCCTAGACTTTCAAGCTTGATACCCTGGCACCGTGGTATTTACAGGGTTATGTTCAGTACTGTGCATAGAAACCTGCTGGAAGTTGCTCTTGTCTGTTCTAAAAGGGCTGTCTTGGTCCCACATTCGCCTGCAACTTTAGGCATGGAGTTGTTCATCCTGCATGTTTGATTTTGGACAGGAAACACAAACACATTTTGTGGGTCAAGTAAAAGTGTCTGTGGTTGTGAAGCACTCTGTCTTCTTGTGCCTCTCTCCTTGGTGCCCTCTCTTCGGTCCCTACTGCCACAGGTCTGTGTTCCTCTTTCCCCACACGTTAGCTGTGTTAGGGCAAGCCTCTTTTGCTCAAATCACAGCCAACAGTTGTTGTTTTCTTTTCTCTAAAACATAGATTTTATCTGCTTACAACCACTCCGGCTTCCATTTCCTACAGAATACCTTCACATGTGTTCCCTGTCAAATTGTTAAACCATATCTGTCATAAACCTCCATGAAACATCTCCCAATCCTACCATACAGGCCAAGAAACTTGAGCACACCCTACATTTTCCTCCCTTGACATTTTGAGACGCAACATAACAATGTGATAGGGAACAGATGAGCATCCCTGTTAACACGCCTCCTAGTTGAGTAACTATGAGTAAGATATTTAACTCTCTGGGCCGAGCTTTTTTATCTGTAAAATGTAGATTGTATCTCTACCAACCTCACAGAGTGAATGCAACAAATAAGTAAGTTACATGTAAATGCAATACATGTCAAAAGCACAGAGCCATGTTTGGCACAGAGTAAGCATTTCATTATTAGGAATCTTGGTATTGCTCAAGCCACTCTTTCCAGTTGTATTTGTTTTGAGGACCCAGTATTTCTCTAAGGCTCACTTTTACCAAAAAGAAAAAATTCCAAAGTTGGAAAACAGCAGAAAGAATTGATGTACTGCAGATGTGGTATTAGTGAGGAACGTTGCATATATCTTGGACAGCTAGAAGAATTAACAAATCAGTATTAGAAGAAATACAATTGGATTGTTCCTTAGGAGTCAGATAGGTGAGACTTCTCTTGTTTCTTTTGGACATGTCTTCAGGAAAAACCAATCACTACAAAACGACATTGTGTTGGTAAAGTTGAAAGAAAAAAAAAAAAAAAAAAGCTTCAGCAAGATGCATCGATGCAATAGTTGTAACAATGGATTCAAACATGTCAGCAATCATGAAAATGGCAGAGGACCAGACAATATTTTGTTCTGTATTGCAGGAGGTTGCTATGAATTGGAGCTCACTGGAGGGCAACTAATAACAACAATCATCCGAACAGAAGTGGGGCACTTTTCCCTCCCATTGGCTCCTTCTAGCATCTAAGACATGCTGGCATGTATCCCAGTTGTCTTTGCAGCTCAGTGGTGCTCCCATCAGATTCCAGGGACCCTCAATGGTTTGCCCAAATTTGCATCTGTGGGTATAATGTTCGCTAGCAACAACCAGAGATGTATGCTGGTCCCAGGTCACAGAGCACATAGGGCCAGAGCAGGAGCTGCTAGAGGGCAGCCTACAACTGTTTCATTTTTGCAGCTCCTTAGCTCTGAGCACAAGGCTTCAAGCAGAGCAGATGCTTAGTAAATGTTTGTTAAATTGAATCTCAGGCAATTTGCTTCGATTTACTTAGAACTCCCTGGGTAAGTAATCAGTTCCTATACCATTCAATGAGTTTTTAATAGCATTTACATTGGACTTGCTATATAGGTTAATCAGAACCAGCTCCCTGCCTCACTGGTTTTAGACACAGGGATTTCAGGCAAACAGACTCAGGTCAGCACCTTTGCCCATTTTTAAGGAGGATGAAACTGAATAGGGGAGACCTGGACTCTACGCACAATTCTTGCTCAATTGCAACATATACTCATAGCAAAGAACTTCATTAGACAAGCCAACCAAGTCAAAAATTTGGTTTAAATGAGATCATTTTTCCAATGAATTATCAGTTCTTTGCATTGGTAAAATGGACAGGAAGCTTTATAGAATGTTTTACACCTACCAAATGACACTATTTCTAGATTCATTAAAAATTCTGAACTTAAGGAAAAAAACACCCAAACTTTCAATTCAAAGATGATCACAAATACTGCTCACTATAACTGTTCCATGACCATTATGTCTGATGTCACATAAATAAAATTTGCTGGAAATTTCAACTTCTTTTCTGTTATCTTTTTCTTTTAAAATTTCTATCAAGTTCAATAATAGTCAAAGATGATAAGGAGTAAAATTGGGATAAATAGCTAAGGGTAAGTAGAATAGGGAATGAAATCTCAAATAATTTTAAACATACAGAACATATTTTTTGAGGATCATATACCGTCATTGGATCTGAAAAAGACATGAGAGATTAAGTTTTTTCCCCTATTTATTTTGTTTGAAAAGATGGTTCTAAGTTTCCTTGGTTGAAATGAATACATACGGGATTGGAAAATTTTGGTTAAACCTGATTTATAAAATAAAATATTTTATAAATAAACTTAATTCCTTCAGATATAAGCATGAGAATTGAAATTAATGTTGAAGAAATAACTTTGTGTTAAATTCTTGCTTGCTGTTGTTGGTACTATCCAGTCAGGTCTGATCCATAGCTACCATATGTACAGGAGAGTGAAACACCCCCAATCCTACACCATTCCTACAACTGCTGAAACATTTGAGCCCATTGCTGCTGTCACTGTGCCCATCCATCTCATGTGGGGGTCTCTCTCTTTTTCGCTGACCCTCAAATTGACATCTTAGCTCTTCATCATGTTAAAGAGGTTTTGTGCAGCAGATTTGCCCAACGCAATAAGTCGTCTGATTTCCTCACTGCTGCTTCCAAGAGTATTGATGGTGGATCCAAGCAAAATGAATTATTTGACAACTTCAATATTTTCTCCATTTATCTTGATGTTATTTATTGGTCCAGTGGTGAAGATTATTGTTTTTACACTAAGGTATAGTCAATTTGATTTCTGCATATTCCATCTGGTGAAATCTATGTGTATAACCGTCTTTTATGTTGTTTACAAAGGTTTTTGCAACGAAGAAGTCATTTGTCTTGCCAATTTCTATCTTTCCAACTCTAGCATCGTTTCTATCACCAAGGCCATACTTCCCAAGTTCTGATTCTTTCTCTTTACTTTGAACTTTTGTATTCCAATCAATATATCAATATATCTTGAGTGTATGTTTGATCAATTTCAGACTGAAGAGGTTGGTTTCTTGTTGTTAAGTGCTGTCGAGTCAATTCCAACCCATAGCGATCCTGTATAAGGTTTCTGAAGAGCAGCTGGTGAGCTTGAACTACAGACCTTGCAGTTCAAATGGCTTTGCAATCTGGTGATTAACCCACAGTGCCACACCAGGACTCTGAAGAAATTGGTAGGATTTTTCAATATCTTCATTGCTGGAGTTACTGGTTGGTACATAAATTTAAATAATAGTGGTATTAATTGATCTTTCTTGTAGGCAATTAGATATTATCCCATCACAGACAGCATTAAACTTCAAGATAGATCTTGAAATGTTGTTTTTGATGATGAATGCAACACCATTCCTTTTAAGTTTGTTGTTTCTGGCGTAGTAAACCAGGTGATTGTCAGATTCAAAATGGCCAATGCCCATCCATTTCAGTTAACTAATGCCTAGAATATCAATGATTATGTGTTCCATTTCACTTTTGACAACTTCTAGTTTTCCTAGAGTCATACTTCATACATTCCATGTTTCAATTATTAATGTATGTTTGCAGCTGTTTCTTCTCATTTTGATTCACACCCCTCAGCAAATGAAATCCCCCAAAACTTTATTCCATTCACATCATCACAGTCAACTCCACTTGAGGAGGCGGCTCTTCTCCAGTTATTTATTGAGTGCCTTCCACCTGAGGGGCTCATCTTCCAGCACTATAATTGACAATATTCTGGTGCTCTTCATCATGTTTCAATAGTCAATGTTCTGGTGCTATCCGATAGCACTGCTATTCATAAGATTTTCAGTGGCTAAACATTCAGAAGTAGTCGGCCTAATCTTATCCAGAGTCTGACTTAGTCTGAAAGCTTATTTGAAACCCATCTATTGTGAGTGACCCTGCAAACATTCAAAATACTGGGGACATACAGCATCACAGCAACATGCAAGTTACCAAGGCGTGATCAACTAACAGACGGGTGGTGGAAGTTCTTGCTTATATTATCTCATTTAATTCTCACAGTAGCATCCAAAAGTAAACAATCATGCATTGTGCATTGTTTAGCACTGTTGAGTCCATTATAACTTGTAGTGACCCTGTATAGAGTTCCTACAGAGCAGCTGGTGGGTTTGAATTGCCCACCTTGTGGTCAGTAGTCAGATGCTTAGCCTAGAACATCACACTAGGACTCCAAAGTTAAATGGGTTAACTTTCCATAGTCAATTACTAACTACAAGTTCTTGAAGGAGAATTTAGAATTATGTATGATAGTCAATGCTTCCATTATACAAATAGCAAAACTGAGGCTCAAAGAGAAGCACCATGCCCACAAGTACATAGAAAGCAAGAGAGTCCAGATGACAACTTGGGCATATCTGAGGGGAAGTCCAAGTGCTAGCTCCTACAGGTGTATGGTTCTTTCCTTCAGGATCATTCCATGTTCTAATCTACTGGTTCAGTTAACATCAGTGCTATCTAAAGGACAGATATTTTTTCTAAGCTCTGGGAATACTACAGAAAACAAAGTAAAGTCCCACTCTCCCTGAGTTTATGTTCCAGCATAAATAGAGAATGGTATATTCGTTATCAGGTAGCAACAGTGTTGATGAGAAAAATTAATTAAGGCCTAGGGCTTGAGCCCAGTGGGTTAGTGGTTGTCATTGTTAAGTGCAGTCAAGTAAGTTCCAGCTCATAGCGACTGTGGATAGGGTTTCTGAGGATCTGCAGACCTTGTGGTTAACAATCCAGTGCTTATCCTACAGTACCACACCACGATTCCAATGGGGTAGAGGGAGATCAATTTTGGTTTAATGGGGCTAGGGGTTACTTTTCAGTTCAGTTGTCATTTTAACAGAGACTTTAAAGAAATAAACCACATATGCTAATTCCCTCCACACATGCACATAAAAACTAAAAATAATTTGAATAAGTCATTTAATTAGAGCTTTTTAGGAGCAATACCTGAAGAGGCAAATTAACCATAATAGCTTGACTTATGTATTGAATGCACACATATTGAAAGGGTTGTATTCCATCACCATACTTATTCGATCTCTATGCTGAGCACATAATACAAGAAGTTGGAAGCTGGAATATATGAAGAAGAACATGGCTTCAGAATTGGAGAAAGCCTCATAAACAGCCTTTGATATGCACATGATACAATCTTGCTTTCTGAAAGTGAAGAGGACTTAAAACTACTTACTGATGAAGGTCAAAGGCCTTCATTAGACATTGGGTTGCACCTTAATGTAAAACAAACAAAAATCCTCATTACTTGATGAATGAATACCATCATGACAAATGGAGAAAGATTGAAGTTGTCAAAGAGTTCATTTTGTTTGGATCCACAATCAACACTCATCGAAACAGCAGTCAACATATCAAACAACATATTGCATTTGGCAAATCTGCTGCACAAGACCTCTTTAAAGTGTCCAAAATCAAAGATGCCAGTTTGAGGGCTAAGGTTTGCCTGACTCAAGCCATGGTATTTTCAATAACCTCATATGCATGTGAACATCAGACAATGAATAAAGAAGACCATAGAATACTTGATTCATTTAAACTATGGTGTTGGAGAAGAATATTAAAATCACCATGGACTGTAGAAGAATAAACAAATCTGTGTTGGGAGAAGTATATCCAGAATGCTCCTTAGAGACCATGATGACCAGACTTTGTCTCTCAGACTTCAGATGTATTACCAGGAGGGACCAGTCCCTGGCGGACATCATGCTTGGTAAAATGGAGCTTTGTTGTTGTTGTTGTTGTTGTTATGTGCCGTGGAGTTGATTCTGACTCATAGCGACCCTTTACAGGGTTTCCGAGGCTATAAATATTTACGGGAGCAGAATGCCTCATCTTTCAACTGCGGAAGAGCTGGTAGTTTCGAACTGCTGACCCTGAGGTTTGCAGTCCAATTCGTAACCACTGAAAGACAACCCCGATAACATGGATTGGCAGTGGGGTTAATCACAACAACAATAATTGTGAGATTGTCACAGGACCAGGCAATTTTTCATTCTGTTGTGCATAGGATCATTATGGGTCAGAAGAAGCTTGACAACACCCCAAAACAACAACTGACAATTCTAATACAGTATTAGAAAATTTGATCTGATAATGCTCAGAGACCTGGACTGAATCAGCATTCTTAGGATTTCTATACCCAGAGTCCTCTGCATTCATCACAGAGCAAAATTGAAGTCCCTTTTCCACTAGGAGGTTGGTGACAGGATACCGTGGACTGGGCAGCCTGGCCCATCTCCATCTCCTCCTTCATAGTAAGGAGTTGTTTTGTTCATGCCTGTGTGTGCCTCCCCAAGAGACTCCTAGAGTTAGGTTCTATGTCTCATGCTCCTTAACTACATGCTGATACATAAGTAACCTCTGTGGAATATTTGTTGATAGAAAGCATGAATTAATGAACATGGCCAAGTTTAAGGTTGTTAAATATTCAAGACAGAAAGGAAATTTTTAAAAAAACGGTTGCACATGCAATGCACATATAATGACATCACACTTTGCTATTTTCAACTCCAACTTTATGTAAGTGAAAATAAGACTGGGAGGAGCAAGGGAATCACAAAGACAAGATTTGGCTTCACTGAGGACAGGGGATGGTGGAGATGGAAAGAGGTTTCTTGTTGGTCTTAAGTGGCATAGAGTCGGTTCCAACTTATTGCCATCCTGTATAGGGTTTCCAAGGAGCAGCTGGTGGGTTTGAACTGCTGACCTTGTGATTCAAGTCAGCCTTGTGGTCCACTGTGTTATCCTGCAGTGCCACACCAGGACTCCAGAAAGAGGCTAGACTTTTTTTCCTACTGTCACTATGCTTCCCTGCCACTCTCTCTTGTTCGTGTCAAATCTTTAATACATAGCAACAAGCCAATTTGGAATTTTATTATTTGAGAAATAAGGAACTTATCATCTGGGTATGATCATTATTGAACTAATACAGATTCACATTTTGCAGAGTAACACATCATACAGTTTTCACATTTGTCCTAACAGCTTTTAACACAAAGCATTTGTAAAGGAAGAATTGGTAAGTGAACCCCTGGAAATATCAGAGAGACACATGAGCCCTAAGTCTACAATACTTTCTTCCTTTATGTAAATGTTTACCAATGATTAACTTAACCAATTGCATGTCTCAAATGGATGTTTCACATATTTTCCATCAGGCATCCGTTTGACTCAAGGACACATGCTACATGCTCAACATTTTAGATTAATGAGTATAGGCCCATAGCAAAGCTGAGTTAATGTATTTCCTTGTTACTGAATCTGATAGTCTCTATCTGATATAGTATGCATTAATATCCCAAAGAGCTTAAGTTGCTTAATAGAGTAAATATAAAAATCACCAAAGATATTCTTTCTCATAGACTCTATAAAGCAAAATCTGCATAAATCAATGTTAAGCAACATAACAACAATAATGATGATAAGCAATGTTCTATCAAATATGTAGTTAAAATTTTAATTATTCTTCTGAATATCTGTGTCCCACTGTGCAAAGTAAATGGATCACATAATTTTCTAAGATGACAAGATTATTGCGCCTAATGTTCTAGGGTATTATAATGAAATGTGCAAAAACCTTGAGTTAGAAAACCAAAAAGGAAGAACATGCTCAGCATTTCTCATGCTGAGGGAATTGAAGAAGAAATTCGAGCCTTGACCTGCAATATCGATGAGCAAAATATTGAATGATGCAGAAAGCATCAAAGAAGATGGAAGGAATACACTGGACCAAATAGAAATGGTGGGTACTCAACCATTTCAAGAGGTAGTATCTGATCAAGATCCAATGATACTGAAGGGAGAAATCTGAGGTGCACTAAGGGCATTGGCAAAGAACAAGGCACTGAGAATTGATGGAATACAAATTGAAATCTTTCAACAAAGTGAGATGGCACTGGAGGGACTCATTCATCTATGTCAAGAAGTTTGGGAGACAGATACCTGGTCAGCTGACTAGAAGAGATGCAGGTTTGTGCCCACTCCAAAGAGAGGTGGCCAAAAGGAATGCAGAAATCATTAGACAATATCATTAATATGTCATGCAAGTAAAATCTTGTTAAGGGTAATACAAAAGCAACTGCAACTATGCATTGGCAGAGAACTTCTAGAAGTTCAAGCTGGATTCAGAAGAGAACAAAGAACAAGGCATATCATTGCTGATAACCGATGGATTTTGGCTGAGAGCAAAGAATACCAGAAAGATGTTTGCATGTGCATTATTTACTAGAAAAAGGCTTTCAATTGTGTGGATCATGACAAGTTATGGACAACATAGCTTGAGTATGCTGAAACACTTAATTGTGCTTATGAAGAACCTGTACATAAACCAAGAGGCTGTTGTTTAAACCAAACAAGAGAATACCCAATGGTTTAAAATGAGGAAAGGTGTGTTCCAAGGTTGTATTCTTTCACCATACTTATTCAGTCTGTCTGCTGAACACATAATCCAAGTAACTGAATTATATAAAGAAAAATGTGGCATCAGGATTGGAGGAAGACCCATTAACAAACTGCGATATACAGATGATACAACCTTGCTTGCTGGAAGCAAAGAAGACTTTAAAATAATTGCTGATGAAGCTCAAAGAAAGCAATTTTATTGGTATGGGTTGCATCTCAGTGTAAAAAAAAAAAACCAAAATCCTCACCACTGGACCAATAAACAACATCCTTATAAATGGAGAAAAGTTGTTAAAGACTTCCTTTTGTTGGTATCAACCATCAACACTCATGGAAGCAGCAGTCAAGAAATCAAATGACAGATTGCAGTAGGCAAATTTGCTGCATAAGACCTCTTTAAAGTATTGAAGAGCAAAGATGTCAGTTTGAAGATTAAGGTGCACCTGATCCAAACCATGGTATTTTCAATAGCCTCATATGCATGTGAAAGTTGGACAGTGAATAAGGAAGACAATAGAAGAATTGGTGCTTTTGAGTTATGGTGTTGGAAGAAAATATTAAAAGTAACATGAATTGACAAAAGAACAAACAAATCTGAGTTGGAAGAAGTACACCCAGAATTCCTTTGGAAACTAGGAAGGTGAGAATTTGTCTCTCATACTTTGGACATCTTATCAGGAGAGACCAGTTCCTGGAAAAGAACATCATGTTTGGTAAAGTGGGAGGTAAGAGAAAAAGAGGAAGACCCCCAATGAGATGGACCAGCACAGTGGGAGCAGCAATGGGCTCAGGAGTAACGATTGTAAAGTTGGCATGGGACTAGGCAGTGTTTCTTTCTGTTGTACATAGGGTCACTGTGAGTCAGTGCTAACTCAACAGCACCTAACAACAACAACAATGATCTAGGGTATATATATATATATTGTAGTGCTACTAATGCTAATAATTGTGGTGACAATGAGAGTCAGTGCGAGGTAAGGAGGTAAATGCTTCTGATGCGTTATACTTGGGCTCCTAGAATTTAACATTTCATATTAATGAATAATTTACCTGTTGCTATAAGTGAGTATTTGTATTCCAATTATAGTTGTTGTTGTTTAGTGCTGTTGAGTCAGCTGTGACCTATAGTAATCCTGTATAGGGTTTCTGAGAAGCAGCTGTTGAGCTTGAACCCCCAACCTTGCAGATCAAACGGCTTTGCAGTCTGGCACATTAGCCCACAGTGCTACGCCAGAACTCCATTTAGAGCCACGAGTATATTTATGACTACTAAATTATTTTAAAGAGGCCTAAAATGAAATGGTCTATTATCCCACATTGATAATGTTTATTAAGATGGGTAGAATTTTGTAAACTTCAGTATACTTTTTTACAGGTACTTTTTCTGGGGAAATGTTGCTTTTAGTGGCAGAAAAAAAGTTTAAACCTTCACTTTGTAGGTCCTAGACCTTAGGGTTAATGTATGTAAAATGTTTGGAACACTTAAAAATAGCTCAGTTGCAAAAAAAAAAATTCAGGTTGTCAATAAAGAGTATTATGTTTCCTGAGCTCCAGGGTCCAGGAAGATAGCTAGGAGCCACATGTAACTGCTAGGTTTTTGAAACATGACTGGTCCAAGTTAAGATGTGTTACATGGACAAAGAGACTCAATGGCACTTAACAGCAACAACAACACGTACAAAATTCATTTTGATTTTTGATGGCTTAGTATGAAAAAAAGAAAAATAGATAATAATGCTTCTCATATCTTGATAGGATGAAAAGTTAATATTTGGGGCATACTGGGTTAAATCAATTGTATTATTCATATTGCACATTTTTTTTTCACCTTTTAAATGTGACTACCCAAAAGTCCATGAGGATCAATTCATGTGAAGAAATCTATTGGACAGTTCTGTTTTAGAGTTCAATTGTTGTAGCCGATTACCCAACCTGTTTCACAGATGAGAAAACTGAGTTTGTACGAATAGTGATAGAATGATCAAGTGATGGAATTCAGACAGTTTAGAAGTCCTGTGTTTAGTCCTAGTACTATATCCTCTTATAACTAAGCTCCTAACTCCCCAAAGGTCCAGCCCTAACCCAATGGAATTCCTGAGCCTAAGAGTTAACAAAAGAAGCCCAGGACGGTCTGTAGCCCAGCTCGGGAAGAAACATCACAGACAGACCTAAACAACTCTAACACAAGGCAGCAGCCACCTGGGTTATCTAAAGAGCCTCTCAGACATTGCAATGTGAGCAGTGTCCATAAATGTGGACAAGGGCCGACTTTTGCTGAGTTAATTCTTCAGGAAAGGTAAGAGCTCTCATCATACCACTAGGCCCCATATTTGCATTGGTGACTGGCACTCTATTAGGATTGGTATCAAGGGGGTGGGATCCTGGTTCCCCTGGATTTCGGCCTTTCATGCCTTCTGATTGATGGCTTCTACTTCTAAAGCGGTCACCCGTGCAGCTGTCTCCGGCTCCGGCCCGCCTTTCCCCTGCAGTTGATGCAATTCTGGTTTCATTCATCAGCCCCCTTTAATAGCAACATTCTCCAATTGGAGGAAACCCTGCTGTCCTGGAGCAGGGCTCACATTTGCATGCATACGCTGTCCCGCCCGACACTCCATTGCACAGCATCTGCCAACTGACAGGCAGCCCTGTGAGTCCCATCCCTGATAAGTTTTCTAGTTTCTCAAATTATCTGTGTTTTACTTCGCTTTCATGCTCAAAGCATAACAAATTTCTTTGATATGTTTCTCTATGCTGTGGAATGCCAATGGCATCAATTGAACTGTGCCTCGCCACAGTACAAGCTGTTGTGCAGAGCCTCAATTGGCCATAAGCTATAAATATCTGCTGTTTTATGATGTCTTTGATTGCTACATAAACTCTGATCATTAAACATTGATCAAAGATGGCTTGTGATCCCATGGCATTGTGCTATGATAATATGGGTATGATAGGCAAAGGTCAGGACTAGGTGTTCGGCACAGGCCTTCACTGTGGACTAGCCATCAGTGGACTCAGTTTTTATCTTCATGGTGACTTTAGTGAAATGTTTGGTGCTAGAATTTCTGTAAATTCTAATATAGATCTTAGCAAACAAATTTTATGTGGCTATTGCCTTTTAAGGAGCTCTGGTAGTATAGTGGTTACCAATCAGGCTGCAAACCTTCAAGTCAGCGGTTCGAAACTACCAGCTGTTCTGCGGGAGAAAAATGAGGCTTTCTGCTCTTGTAAAGATTTACAGCCTTGGAAACCCTGTACAGGGTCGCTATGAGTCGGAACCAGCTCCACGGCACATAACAACAACAACGTTGCCATAGGATAATCACTGGACTGCTAACCACAAGGGTGATGTTTAAATCCACCAGGCATGTCTCAGAAACCCTTCACAAGGCCACTATGAGTCAGAACCAACTCAATGGCATACAACAACAACTAACTTTTAGAACTACGCTGTTGTTGTTGTTAAGTACCTTCAAGTTGGTTCCAACTCATGTTGTTGTTGTTGTTAAGTGCCGTTGAGTCAGCACTACCAGAGCTCCTTCTCATAGCCACCCTATATTGGGTTAAGGGGTAAGTACTAACCAGCTAAGCAAAAGGTCAGTTGTTGGAACCCACTAGCTGTGCCATGGAAGATAAGACTTGAGGATCTTCCCCTTTAAAGACTTTTGTTAAGTGGTATCAAGTCAATTCCCACTCATAGTGACCCTGTTCAGAGTGTCCCGGGAGCAGCTAGTGGGTTTGAACACCGAGCTTGTGGTTTTCCAACAGCCCACACCAGGACTCTCAGGAAACTCTGTGAGGCAGTCTTGATGTGGCACTGTGGGCAAATATGCTGGGCTGCAAAGTCAGTTTGAAACACAAGGTGGGCAGTTTAAGCTCACCAGCCCCTCCTTGCAAACCCTATGAGTTGAACTGACTTGATAGTGTGGCATTGTGGGTTAATGTATCAGCCTGCAAAGCCATTTGAACTGCAAATTCGGCAGTTCAAACTCACCAGCTGCTCCTCAGAAACCCTATACAGGGTCACTATGGATCAGAACTGACTTGATGGCACTTAACAACAACATATTCATATGTATGTATATACATGTGTGTGTATGTGAATGTGAATATATCTGAATATACAATAAATATATATATATATATTTACATACATTTACATACATACATATATATTCACTTTCACATATGCATGCATATGATATGTTGCCTTCTGAATCTGAATGACTTCATATGATTTTTCTGTTGACAAGTGAAATCTGCTGTAAATAGAACATTGAAAAAAGAACAATTATCCTGGTGTGGTGCTGTGAGATCAGAACTGGATTTCACATCACAAGATCAGCAGTTCAGACCCACCAGCTGCTCCTCAGAAACCTTCTACAGGGTTGCTATGAGTCGGAACCAACTAGATGGCACTTAAAAATAACAATAGTAAAAATATTATAGCCAGAAAGCTCCTTAGAATCTAGGATGACAAGACTTTGTCTCTCATACTTCAGACATGTTATTAGGAGGGGAAGAGTCCCTGGAGAAAGATATCATTCTTGGTAAAGTGGAGGGTCAGCGAAAAACAAAGTAGACCCCTGACAACATGGATTGACAAGTTGTCAGCAACAATGGGCTCACACATGACAACAGTTGTTAAGACGACACAGGACCAGGGGGTGTTTGGGTCTGTTACACACAGGTAGCTTCGAGTAGGAACCGACTCGACAGCTCTAACAACAAGAAGCAAACTTCATTTAACTAAAATTTTTATTTTTATCTTTTCATATTTTTTTTGTTATGCACAAAGGTTCTTTCACAAAAAGTTGGAATATACTGCTTTTAACATTTTTTAAACTGAAATGTCTACTCTGAACATGTCTATGTGGCATTATAGATACACATATATAACAACAGCTTCATGGTAAGTCATGTTATATATCACGATTTAACTAACCCTTCATTGTTAGACATCATTTTTTTCTTCACCGCTGCAGAGTATCTAGCATGTTGGAATCACTGAACTGAATACAGGAAAAGTGGACTCATCTAAATTAAGGGAACCTAAACAAAAATCAAACACATGGCCATCGAGTTGATTCTGACTTGTCGTGACCCTGTCTAGGGTTTGGAGACTGTCAGTCGTTATGGGAGCAGACAGCCTATCTTATTTGCATGGAATGGCCAGTGGGCTTGATCTCCCAACTTCGCAGTAGTAGCCTAATGCCTAACCCACAGCGCCACTCATCTAAATATCAATTTACATTTATATTCACTTCAACATTGTCAATAAAACCAGCATTTTAAGTGTATTAAAGTTTATGATTTTATAATATACTTTTTATTCTTCTCCAATAAACAGTCATAGCTGCAGAGAGAAGTAACTCTCATACCTGCAATTCAGATCCCCTCAATCTATACTGCCCTCCTTTCTCCCAGGAAAGCACGCAGATACCAGGTTTTTCCTGACTACTTGCCTCTAGAATATGATTTTTCATTTGTAGTAATTTCAGTCTCTATCGTTTCTATACCAGGACAATCTTGTGGAAGCAGCAGTCAACAAATCAGATGACATATTGCATTAGGCAAATCTGCTGCACAAGACCTTTTTAAAGTGTTGAAGAGCAAAAATGTCAGCTTGAGGACTAAGGTGTGCCTGACCCAAGCCATGGTATTTTCAATAACCTCATATGCATGCAAAAGCTAGGCAGTGAATAAGGAAGACTGTAGAAGAATTGGTGCTTTTGAGTTATGGTGTTAGAGGAGAATACTGAAAGTGCCATGAGCTGTCAAAAGAACCAACAAATCCGTTTTGGAAGAAGTGCAGCCAGAGTGCAACTTGGACACCAACATGGCCAAACTTCGTCTCTCATACTTTGTACATATTGTCAGGAGGGACCAGTCACTGGAGAAGGATATCATGTTTGGTAAGGTGGAGGGTCAGAGCAAAAGAGGAAGACCTCCAATGATATGGGTCAGCCAAATATCAGCATCGATGGACTCAAGCATGCCAATAGTAGTGAGCTTGGCCCAGGATCAGGCAGTGTTTTGTTCTGCTGTGCATAAGGTCGCTATGAGTTGGTACCGACTCAATGGCACCTAACAACAACAACAATACCAGGTCATTAGTACAAGTACCAAATAATTGAGCAAATAGTGAATGTCCTAAGATACTGGGGCATTACATTCAACTACTTTTCAAATTCTGTGATGTCCAGAACACCTGAATCAATGCAATTGGTTGCATTACTGCTGTCCTAAAAGCAGATAAATGGCATTCCACCTAATGAAGAGTGCACTGAGTGAGAGTTAGCTCTTTCTTCACAAAGAAGGAAGTCTATTAGATGATCTTTGGTTATGAAATGGTATGACCCATTGATGCAGTTATTATTCATTCTCAAATCAGATGCTGCATCAGACATGGAGCAACAATATAGGCTTCTCCTACAAAACAAGGAGACATGTAAACATAACTTAACCACACCTATGAGCCATAGTCAATCAAGTATTTACTGTGTAAGTGGTATTGGATCTAGCTGACTGTTCTTAGATGTGTTACTGTTTAGTGCAATTGAGTCAGGTTTACTCATAGCGTCAACCCAAAACCTGTATAGCATTTCCAAGGAGTGGTTGGTGTATTTGAACCACCGACCTGCGGTTCAAGTTGACCTTGCGGTCCAGTGCATTCTCCTGGACTCTTAGAGACGTACCTTTAATACTTTACAGATGTTTCCTTATTTAACCTTTTCAAGACTGTGTTATTTTCTGCTTTGAATTTTTTGTTGAAATCATATGTTTTTGGTTATGGAAGACATTTAGAATAAAGTGAAAAAAAATTTTTTTGAGGTACTATGGAATTTAAGGTAATCTGGTGATGCTGTAGGGTAAGCACTGTACTGATAACGCCAAGGTCAGCAGTTCAAACCCACCAGCTGCACCTTGGGAGAAAGATGAAGCTTTCTGCTCCTCTACAGAGTCACAACCTCAGAGACATTCTACGGGTACCTCTGAGTAGGAGTTGACTTGATGGCAGTGGGCTTTGATATGGATTTTGATATAATTAGTGGGGCGTATCTGTCTTACGGGCTGTCTAGTGTTGCGGTTGGTGGGATAAAGCCTGTTTCTTCAGATTCATGTAACAGCTTCCAAATAAATCCCAGGTGCAGAAAATGTAGGTGGGCACTATACAAGGAGGTTTCACAAAGTCCGTGGAAAAATGGAATTAAAAGATAATCGAATTTTTCCAAGAACTTTTCAAAGCTCCTCTGTATGTCCTGTAAGTAACAAAAGGGTTAAAAGGAAATCAATATTATTGATCATGCAGAGGTTTTGTAATGATTAAAATAGTAGAAGCATATAACTATATGATAATTATTAACTAATTAACAGTAAGCAAAGGGAAACTCTTAAAATACTAGTGATTGAGTAAAGATTTAACTAAGATTTAGTATAATGTGACCTAAAAAAAAAAAAAAAAAAAAAAACTTTAGTAGATGGTCACTGCGAGTCAGAATAAATTCTCAAAGGTTAGTTTTAAAGCCTTACTCAGGGTCCTTTAGCTGGTAGGTCCTAGGTGGAGGATCAGTGAAAATGAGGAAGACTCCCAATGAGATGGATTGGCACAGTGGAAGCAGCAATGGACTCGAGCTTGACAATAATTGTGAGGATGGCTCAGGACCAGGCAATGTTTTGTTCTGTTGTGCATAAGATCAGAACTGACTCAACAACACCTAACAACAACAGTGCGCTGCTGCAAATAGGTGGCGCTTGACTACTAATCAAAAAGTTAGTGTTTTGAACCAACTTAGGGGTACCCTGTGTCTCTGTGGGATAAGCACGAGCGTGCTTATCACAAGATCAGCAGTTCAAACTCAGCAGACACTCAAGGAAAGAAAGATGAGGCTCTCTGCTCCCATAAAGATTTTCAGAGTTGGAAACACAATACAAGGTTGCTATGAGTTGGAACCAACTTGATAGCATGAAAGAGCAACAATTTGTTATTTGTTGCTAAGTACTGTGGAATCAGCCCTGACTCATTATGACCCTGCACAGGGTTTCCTAGGCTGCAAATCTTTACAGGAGCAGGAAGCATCATCTTTCTTCCATGGAACAGCTGGTAGTTTTGAGCTTCCAACCTTGAGGTTAGCAGCCAGATTCATAACCACTACACTACCAGAGTTCCTTTGAGGTGGTTATAGGAGTCATTAAATTCTTGTATTAGTGTGAGAAATATTTGGTTCATGTTGTCCCTATGACAGATTCAAATCAGCAACTTCATGAATACACTTTTCATTTTAAGTTAGGAGAAATTGTATTCCAAACTAACACAGTTAAATTGAGTGGAATTTGTGTTCACCAAGTTCCAAGGTACATAATATGAGTGATAAACACGTCTGATTCTGCACTGGTTTGACAGGATGGTGAATGAGAATAAAACTGCTGGTTTCTGCCACAGAGAAGAAAGACAGTCATGCTTGTTCCCACAACTGCTCTTCAGCCTTCCTTCCAAGCAGGTGTTTCTTCCATTTGGATATGGATAGTAGTGATGGCAGTAAAGCATGGGTAACATTATCAGTGTTGCTGAATTATACACATAAAAATGGTGCCAATGGCAAGCTTTTCATTACATACCTTTTACCAAAATATATATATTTAAACAGATGTATGTTACTTTTTCAATATGGTCAAAGACTTTCTTTAAGAGATGGTAATCACAGAACCTTTCCCTTGTTACACCTAGCCAATAGAACAGCATAAACAAAATAAGAACCATAACTTTCACCAGGAGCATTAACACAAGAAGAGGTGATACCTTTTCCCATTTGCTTCCTAACATGGCAGCCAAGGAAAGAAACTTCCTGGCTCTGAGTAGTGCAGTAATAGCATTGCTCTCAGTGTCTTGAATGTTGTCGTAGAGTACAATGAGGCACTAAGATTTTCCATCAATGTCCTCACCAATTTGAAAAGAAGTAGACTGTAAGAGAGGGTTAGATGTCTGAAGAAAAGATTAACAATTAAGAGCAGAAACTGCTCCATGCAACACAGGTTTTCAGAAAAGCAGGGTCCAGCCAGGGCAACGTTTATCACGGCTCTATTAAAAAAATGACTTGAGGGCTTACCCAAGATACACCTGAAGTAGATAGACTGAATTTGCAATCAGGCAACACCAACAACAACAAATTTAGTTGAGAGAGCAAAATCCAAAGTCTCTTTCCAGAGCTACTCCACTCACCACTGAGTTCCCTCATTCCCTATTCCTCCTCAGGTGAGAAAAAGAATGTCATTCTGCAACTTGAAGGGCAAGACCAGACATCTCCAGGTAAATGAGAAGAATCCACTTACACCAAATCATAACAAACAGAAGATCAAGACAATGCTTCTCAAGTTAGCTGTGTGCAAGACTGAGATTTCAAAAAACTACCTCCTATAAATGGTAACAGATGAACTTTATATGCTGTATTGTTAATTATTGCTACATTAAAAACCAACATTGTGCTCAGTAACTTAAATAAACAATATTTATTATTGTTTACACATCTGTCACTTGGCTAAGGGTCAGCTGATCTACGATGGGCTCCACTAGGTCAGACCTGCTTCCTAGGTTTTGTATCACCCTTCTGAAATCTGTGAGTCAGCCAACTCTTCTCACAGTGATGACCAAGTCACAGAAGCACAAGTGGAAACACAGAAGGACTCTTCAGGTCCTGATGTGTAGCTGGTATGCCATCATTTCTACTGGCTTCAGTTTACGAAAGCAAAACCGATAGCCTAACTCAAAGTCCAAGGGGAGAGACGTACACTATGCCCTTTTGGAGAAATTGCAAAGTAAATACAAAAAGCATGGAGTGAGTCAGAAAGAAAGAGTTAGGACTGTTAGGGCACGTCACTGCATGCATAATGATAAAGGTTCCACTATGGAAGAAAATTTATGCATGGAACAAAAAGAAAAAATTCTCCACATATTTTTTACACAATAGCCTCGACTTTCGCTATTGAAAGATTCACTGGGCAAATTATTGAATGATGCAGAGTGCATCAAGAAAAGATGGAAGGAATACACAGAGTCATTGTACCAGAAGGAAATGGTTAATGTTCAACCATTTCAAGAGATACCATATGAACAAGAGCCAATGATACTCAGAGAGGAAGTCCAAGATGCATTGAAAGAAGTGGCAAAGAACAAGGCACCAGGAATTGATGGAATAAGAATTGAGGTCTTTCAGGAAAGTGAGGCAGCACAGGAGGCACTCACACATCTCTGCCAGGAAATTTGGAAGACAACTGTCTGGCCGACTGATTGGAAGAGATCAATGTTTGTGCCCATTCCAAAGAGAGGTGACCCAACGGAATGCGGAAATCATCGGACAATCTCTTTGATATCTCAAGCAAGCAAAGTTTTGCTCAAGGTAATACAGAAACGGCTACAGTCATACATTGACAGAGAACTTCCAGAGGTTCAAGCTGGATTCAGAAGAGGCCGTGGAACGAGAGATATCATTGCTGATGTCCGATGGATCTTGGCTGAAAGCAGAGAATATCAGAAGGATGTTTACCTGTGCTTTATTGACTACGCAAAGGCTTTTGATTGTGTGGATCATGACAAGCTATGGACAACATTGAGAAGTATGAGTATTCCAGAACACTTAATTGTACTTCTAAGAAATCTGTACCTAGACCAAGAAGCAGTTGTTCGAACAGAACATGGGAACACTGAAAGTTTTAAAATTGCGAAAGGTGTGAGACAGGGTTGTATTCTTTCACCATACTTGTTCAACCTGTATGCTGAGCAAATAATACGAGAAGCTGGGTTCTATGAAGAAAAACGTGGCATCAGGATTGGAGGAAGACTCATTAACAACCTGCGATATGCAGATGATACAACCTTGATCGCTGAAAGTGAAGAGGACTTGAAATATTTACTTATGAAGATTAAAGAGCACAGCCTTCGATATGGATTGCATCTCAATGTCAAGAAAACAAAAATCCTCACCACTGGACCAATAAACAACATTCTTATCAATGGAGAAAGGATTGAAGTTGTCAAGGACTTCATTCTTCTTGGATCAACTATAAACACTCGCGGAAGTAGCAGTCAAGAGATCAGACGACGTATTGCACTGGGCAAATCTGCTGCACAGGAACTTTTTAAAGTGTTGAAGAGCAGAGATGTCAGCTTGAGGACTAGGGTGCGCCTGACCCAGGCCATTGTGTTTTCAATAGCCTCATATGGATGCGAAAGCTGGACAGTGAATAAAGAGGATCGTAGAAGAATTGATGCCTTTGAGTTGTGGTGTTGGAGGAGAATACTGAGGGTGCCATGGACTGCCAAAAGAACCAATAGATCTGTTTTGGAAGAAGTGCAGCCAGAGTGCTCCTTGGAGGCCAGGATGGCTAAGCTTCGTCTCTCCTACTTTGGACATGTAGTCCGGAGGAAACAATCGTTGGAGAAGGATGTCATGCTGGGTAGGGTGGAGGGTCAGAGAAAAAGAGGAAGACCTCCAACAAGATGGATCGGCCAGGTGGCATCATTGATGGACTCGGGGGTGGCAGCGGTGGTGAGGTTGGCCCAGGATCGAACATTGTTTCGTTCTGCTGTGCATGGAGTCGCTATGAGTCGGTTCCGACTCGATGGCACCTGACAACAACAAACAACATAGAAATATAATACGAACATCAATCTATCAAAATGAATGACTAAAGAAATAATGGGAAAAAAAATAAAATAAAACCCAACAGAATAAAATTAAAGGGGCAGATTGTTGAGTCTGGAGAAAACTGAGGATGACACATCCTTCTAAGGCAGCTAATAAATGCACTGGCTGCTGCAGAAAGTCAAGTGAATGAAGTGGAGAAAAGTCTTGGGATTATCACAGTGGATGCTGAAGGCGAAGGTAGCTGAGGATGTTTGTCATTTCAGTTTGGGAATTCAAGAGAGAAAGATCTTCCCTTTTGGCTTGAAAAATATCAGGCAACGCTCTAATCGCTCTAACTCCCACCTAGGCCAGTGGATTGTTGTTGTTAGCTGCCATCAAGTCAGCACTCAACTCCTGTTGACCCCACGCACAAAGCAATAAGTGTTGCCCCATCCTGCCTCATCCTCATGACTGGTTGGGGAACCCGTAGAGTTTTTGTTATTGTACTTTCAGAAGTCAATATCCTCTCCTGTCTTAGACTGGAAACCTGTCCACCACATGTAACCCTCCTGGTATTTGAACTCATGGTGACATAACTTTACCAACCTCATAAGTATACACACAAGCCATCACAGTCAACAAACTGACAGACCAGTGGTTCCAACCTTAAGAAGGACAAACAGGAAGAAGAAGGGCGTCATCCTTCCACATAGGTCACCTGTTACTGCCCTGTCACCCTACTGAAAATACTCAATCTGCCCTCCTGGCCATATCCAACTTTAAGAGAGTGTAGAGTGGTGGTGGCTGTGTGCCGTGGAGTCGGTTCCAACTCATAGTGACCCTGAATAGGGTTTCTGAGACTGTAAATCTTTATGGGAGCAGAATGCCTTATCTTTCTCCCACTGAACAGCTGGTAGTTTCAAACTGCTGACCTTGTGGTTTGCACCCGATTTGTAACCACTACACTACCAGAGCTCCTTTCAGACCCTATTCATGTGATGAATGCCCATTACTGAGGGTGCAGTTGGAAAAGAGATGTTAGAACAAGTAGAAATCTCTGCTCTGCATGATGGAAAGAAGAAGCAACATCAAATTGATGTGATAGAGATGTACTCACACTAAACATGATCCATCTTCTGCCATATTTTAAGGGCAATTTCATCTTTGAAACAAACATGAATTGGGTAGAATTAAAAATACCCTCTGTCCTGGTCAGTGCGACCATAAATCTCACAGATTATAGCTACATTAGCTCTTCTTTCTATGTTAGCTTGAAACTCTCATCAGTAAAGCCTCACATGTGGACATATTACAATTCCCAAGATAACAATAACTCATTTGATATTTTTTTGTTTTTGTTTTTGTTTTGTCAGCTTTTTACAGATTCAATATGAGAGAGATCCTCATTTGAACAAGTAGGCAGTATGAAATCACAGTGTAGATTGAATTAAACCTTACCCACATGAACAGAAGACAACTTTTGTACAAGAAGTTGTCTGTGTGCTTAAAATTGCAAACAGAGCATGGGGATTCATCGTACCTGGGAGCCCTGGTTTCTGCCTGCTCACTGCATGGATTCACCTGGTTCAGAATTCTTATAACCCTGAAGACTTTGCCTCACTAGAAACCTTCTCTGATGTGACCAGGTTCTGGCCTCCCTTTCTTTATTTCAATGATCAATGGACTTGATCCCAAAGAGCAGATTTGGACTGTCTGCTTTCTTCAGGCATCTCACATTTGACCTTTCAATTCTCACATATTTGGACAAGACTTACTAACCCTCTACACAGCTCACAATTACAGAACTCCTCACTCTCCAAACTCAGAGAAGTATCTGAATATCCAAACATGATACTAATGCATGAGGACACAGAGTTGAAGTCTAGAATTTAGCAATCTAACTATTCATACCAACCTTTGTTTCTTGTTTTGGAGTAACAGTCCAGTAGGGGGAACCATACCTTTCTTACCTTTAAACTATTCAGTGTTCCCATGTTCTGTTAGAACAACTGCCTCTTGGTCCATGCACAGATTCCTCATGAGCAGAATTAAGTGTTCCAGAATACTCATACTTTGCAATGTTGTCCATAGCTTGTCATGATCCACACAATCAAAAGTCTTTGTGTCATCAATAAAGCGTAAGTAAACATCTTTCTGATATTCTTTGCTTTCAGCCAAGATCCATGGACATCAGCAATGATATCCCTCGTTCCATGGCTTCTTTAGAATCTGGCTTTAAAATTAAGAAAGGTGTGCAACAGGGTTGTATTCTCACACCATACTTACTCAACCTGTATGCTGAGCAAATAATCAAAGAAGCTGGATTATATGAAGAAAAATGTGGCATCAGGACTGGAGGAAGACTCATTAACAACTTGCGATATGCAGATGATACAACCTTGCTTGCTGAAAGTGAAGAGGACTTAAAACATTTACTGATGAAGATCAAAGAGCACAGCCT
>NW_006408666.1:5210655-5238727 GCF_000296735.1 Chrysochloris asiatica | reverse complement strand
CCTGACCCAAGCCATGGTATTTTCAATAACCTCATATGCATGCGAAAGCTGGGCAGTGAATAAGGAAGACCATAGAAGAATTGATGCTTTTGAGTTATGGTGTTGGAGAAGAATATTGAAAGTATTGTGGGCTGCCAAAAGAACCAATACAGGACCGGGCAGTGTTCTGTTCTGCTGTGCATAAGGTCGCTATGAGTGGGTACTGACTCAATGGCACCTAACAACAACAACACCACTAACAACAACAACAACAACAGGGAAAGCCAAGAGAGGATAGTGGCACATAGAATAAATAAAAAGAATTGGCTGAAGCACAAAATTAAAGAATGACTGTGTAAATATACTAGGATTGAAAAGTACATACGACTTGGAATCTTACAACTGTATTTTCTGAGTCCCTCAAGCATTCCACAAGTACCATTTTGAAGTGGTGTGAATCAACAGCATAGAGTTCTTTGGGTAAGGGGTTGAGAAATGGAAACACTGCCTTCAGAAGTATATAGACCTAGATGGTGGATAATAATAAAAACAAAAACAATAGCTTCACAATTTGATAGTCTTATTGAATAAATTTGTATGATTTTGTAAGAAAAAAATATGCTTAAAATCAATAATCATACAAATTGTACACTTATCTAACTGTGCACATTAAATAAATGATGATGCTGGGGAGGGGAAAAGCTCTATATTTTATGTGTATCAGTGATACCATATTATTAAAAACCTCAATTCTTTTTTTTTTCCTTCTTTCTTTTTTTAAGGAACCCTAGTGGCACTGTTGGATAAACATTGGACCACTAACCACAAGGCTGATAGTTTAAATTCAACACTCAGAAGGAGAAAGGTGAGAATTTCTGCTCCTGCAAAGGTTTACAGTCTTGGAAACCCTTTACAGGATTGCTCTGAGTAGGAATCAACTCAATTGCTATGAGTCTGGCTTTGGTATGATCCAGCTAAGGAGGCCTGGTGGTGCTGTAGGACAATCACTGGTTGGTGGTTCAAACCCACCATCCGCTCTGTAGGAGAAAGATGAAGCTGTCCACTGTCATGGAAACCCTATGTATATGGTCACTATTAATTAGAATCAACTTGATGCCAGTAGGTTTGGATTTCTGATCAAGAGACAAGTAAATAAAAATCCTCCTGATGCAGAACTGAGGTAATCTGGTTCAAAGCTGAAGCCTCATTGATTAGCATCTTGTCTGGCATTGAATAGCACCCAGTTCAATATTTGTTGATTGATTGACTGATGGCTTAATAGTTTAATGTATCATCCTGAATTTAAAATGAAAAGTCATATGCATGCGCTTCTAATAAATGAGTTCTCATTTCACTGGGTAAATAGACAATGCAACACTATCTGTCCACCGCTTCTCCTGACTTGCCACTTTTTATACCAGCTGGGTAGGAGAAGCTTCCATTTCCTTGGAGAATTTGGTGTGAATAAACTCTATGTCTATAAAACTGTGCGTGGGAGCGGGTACGTGTGCCCGTAAGGTGCTCACAAGCTATTTATAGAAGATAGATTTTCATTTTCAATTCTAGGGGACCAGAGTCCAGCAACAGCACAGTCTGTCTCTGTGTCTGTTTCCAGCAGTCATCAATAAGTTGGAATTTTATAAGTTAAGTGATACTGCAATAAAATACAAGCTCTTTGCAAATGAATCCCCATGGCAAATGCTTTTGGAATGGTAGTTTGTCATTGTTAGGTGCCATTGAGTAGGTTCTGACTCATAGTGACCCTATGCACAACAGAACGAAACACTGCTCTATCTGGCTCATCCTCACAATTGTGACGTTTGAGTCCATTGCTGCTGCCACTGGATGATTCCATCTTGTTGGGGGCCTTCCTTTTTTTCCCTAACCCTCTACCAAGCATGATGTGCTTCTCTAGGGACTGGTCTGTCCGAATAACATATCCGAAGAATGAGAGATGACAGCTCACTACCCCAGAATGGTAGTTGTTATTGTTTTTTAGTGCCGTCGAGTCTGTTCCAACTCATAGCAACCATGTATAGGGTTTCCAAGAGCGGCTTGTGAGTTTGAACCATTGACCTTGAAGTTCAAATCGACCTTTTGATTGAGTGCTTATTCTACAGAGCCACACCAAGAATTATAATGTTATTGTTGTTGCTAAGTGCCATTGAGTCAGTTCCAACTCATAACGATCATGTATAGTGTTTCCTAGGAGCAGCTGGTGGGTTTGATCTACCAACTTTCTGGTACAAAGTCCAGTACTGATCCTACAGCACTACATCAGGAGTCCAGGAATGAAATGGTAGTTGTTAAGTGCCATTGAGTTAGTTCCAACCCATAGCGACTCAGTATAAGGTTTCCAAGGAGCAGCTTGTGAGCATGAACCGCTGACCTTGCAGTTCAAACGGCTTTGCAGTCTGGCGCATTTACCCACAGAGTAGCAACCCCTAATTTACCTTCTTTCAAAGATTGAAATATTTAATTACAGATATTTTTAGAGTGTTAACCTACTTGCATAACTGGGCTTTATATAATTGATCTTTATCATACATAAACATTATTTACACATCCTGTCATATAAAATCATTAAATGACCTTATTGAAAGTTAAGCATTGTATGTATTACTTAAGGTATCATGCCAATATTCAGCACTGCATTATATTTCTAAACTCTGTTAGTGAATTGTAAGAATAAATTAAACATTTGTTCTTATTTCCAGTAACTTTAATACTTTTTGAAAGTTGATTTATCTTTTTAAGTCAAATTTTAACTGTTTTTAAAAAAAGGAAAAGAAAATTAAAATCTCATTTACAATTAGTCAATACACATGAATACTGAGTTAGAATCTTAAGATTCCACAAACCTGTTTTTCTATTTTGAAATACTAAGGAGATTTTAAACACTTTTAGTGGTTCAGGAACCGTGAAGCAGTGGCTTTGGGTATGGTATTCAGAGACTCACTAGAAGAGGCCCCTTGGGACACAAGTCTTTTTCATTCATCCTGCTATGTTTTTCTGAAATTTCCATCAAAATAGTTGCAATTTATAGTTAAGACAATGTTTAGAAGACTCTATTGTTGTTGTTAGGTGCTATCGAGTTGATACTGACCCATAGCGATCTTATGCACAGCAGAAGGAAACACTGCCCAATCCTGGGTCAACCTCACTACTGTTGCCACACTTAAGTCCATTGATGCTGTCACTTGGCCAATCCATCTCATTGGGGGTCCTCCTCTTTTTCTCTCACCCTCCACCATACCAAACATGATATCCTCCTCCAGCGACTGGTCTCTCCTGACAATATGTCCAAAGTATGAGAGACGAAGTTTGGCCATCCTAGCTTCCAAGGAACACTCTGGCTGCACTTCTTCCAAAATGGGTCTATTGGTTCTTTTGGCAGCCCATGGCACTTTCAATATTGTCCTCCAACACCATAACTCTAAAACATCAATTCTTCTACAGTCTTCCTTATTCACTGTCCAGCTTTCTCATGCGTACGAGGTTATTGAAAATACAATGGCTTGGGTCAGGCGCACCTTAGTTCTCAAGTTAACATCTTTGCTCTTCAACACTTTAAAAAGGTCTTGTGCAATAGATTTGCCTAATTCAACACGTCATTTGATTTCTTGACTGCTGCTTCCATGAATGTTGATAGTTGATCCAAGAAGAATGAAGTCCTTGATAATTTCAATCTTTTCTCCGTTGATAAGAATGCTGTGTATTGGTCCAGTGGTGAGAATTTTTGTTTTCTTTGCATTGAGATGTAATCCATACCAAAGGCTGTGCTCTTTGATCTTCAATGAAGACTCTGTTAGAGGACACCAATTTTCCCAATAGGGACAACTCTATGTTAGCAAAGGATTATCAGATTAGCTGACCTGCAAGCTTGGGGCAAGTCAACCCTAGCTTTGAGAATGGCTCTTAGAACACATTGTTGTTCTTGTTGTCAGGTGTGATCGAGTCAGCACCAACTCATAACAATCTTATGCACAACAGAATGAAACAGCGCCTGGTCCTGTGTCAACCTCACAATCTTTACCAAGTTTGAGCCCATTGTTGCTGTCACTATGCCAATCCATTTCATTGGGAGTCTTCCTCTTTTTCTCTGATCCTCCACTTTACCAAACATGATAACCTTCTCCAGGGACTGGTCCCTGATGTTTACAGCTGTTTCTTTTCATTTTGAATTGTTCCCTATCAGCAAATGAAGGTCCCAAGGCTCCATCACGATCAACTCTACTTTGAGGAGGCAGCTCTTCCCCAGTTGTATGTTGAGTGCTTTTCAACTTGACAAGCTCATTTTTTAACACTATATGTGACAATATTCTGGTGTTCTTCATCATGTTTCAATACTCAATATTCTGGTGCTGACAGTGTTCCACTGCCATTCATTAGGTTTTCAGTGACTACATACTTGAAAGTTGTCTCTCCTTCTTCCTAGTCTGTCTTTGTCTGGAAGCTCAGCTGAAATCTGTCCACCATGGGTGACCCTGCTGGTATTTAAAATAACTGTAGCATAGCTTCCAGAATCACAGCAACTCACAAGTCACCACAGTAGGACAAACTGGAATGATTGGTATGTGTATTCCAAATGCATAACATGGTGCCTGGTACATACCAGTTCCCATCCAATTAATTCCAACTCATACTGGCCACATGTGATTCAGAGTAAGACTGTGCTCCGTAGGGATTTCAATGTGATCTTATTGAAGTAGATAACAAGGCTTTCTTCTGAGGTACCTCCAACTGGGTTCATTCCTCCACACTTTTGGTTAGCGGCCAACCAAACACGTTAACACCCACTATGACCAGTTGTCAGCAAGTTGATTGGAATTCACTGTGACCCCCACGTGTGTCAGAGCAGAACTGTACTGATATTCATGGTTGATTTTTCCCAAATTAGGTTACCAGGATTTTCTATCAAGGTAACACTGGATGGTCTGGAACCTCCAAATTGTCAGTTAGTAGCCAAATATGTTTGTACCACCAGGGATGTGTGCTAGTACCAGACACATTTAATCAACGTTGACTGTCCTTGAGAGGACTCCTGGTGTGGTGCTGTAGGTTAATGCACTGGACTGCAAGGTCAGTTTGAACCCCAAGGTCAGTGGTTCAAGCTGACCAGCTGTTCCTCAGAAACCCTATACAGGGTAGCTCTGGGTTGGAACCAACTCGATGGCATTCAGTAACAATCTTTGAGAAGTTAAGACATTGTTTAAAATTTAAACACTTTTTGTGCACTTTTTTTTGTCCTTTTGAGGAAACAGTCTTGACATTAGGATTCTGAAAATGAAGTAAACACTCTAGTCAGTCCTTTTCCATTTACTTCTACTTGAGAGAGTTGGCTGCCAAGCTAAAAAGCACTAATGTATTCTCCTCACTCCAAACACATCAAAGAAAAAAATGAAAAGCTATTGCAAGTAAAGTTTTCAAAGCTTTTTCTTTCTTTTTTCTTCTTTTTAACATTTGAGTATTTAATGGAAATGGTTACTATGTAGTCCATAGATTATCTTTATTTAAAAAAAAAAATAATAAGGGAACTCCATTTAATGTTTCATTAGAGTAACTTTGTGACTTCTAAGTACTTTTCCTGCAGGTGCTTCATAAAGGTGATACTGTAGGTTATTGCTTTTAAGACAGGAAGTCCATACTTGAATGTGGGAGCTGCGAGAATGCCAGGTAAATGTACCGTTGCTAAGACTTTACTGAGGAAATGTTTTAGCCTGAGCAGCCAACGTTGGGCACTATTACTATTCACACTTTCATCTTTTTAATGCCTCACACATTTAAACCTGTCAATTTAAATTTTGAAGAAAGTTCCTCCTCACATTGGGAATGCTGGAGATTTCTTTCCACGGTTTTCCAAAAACTGGCATTAATTCTACCTGAGCAATGCATTTTCCTCATTGACAAGCAGCAGACATCTGCTGTCTTCCTGATTGCCTCTGAGTGCCTGCTGTGGTCAGTCTGATGGTGAAGAGCAAAAGGAGGCGTTTCCAGTTGGCTCAGGGTACGTGTCAGGTTCTCTTTACCTCAAGACAAAGATCTTATGCAAAGAGTCTTTGAAGTGATGGGGAGTGCAGGGTGGTATGCTCAGAACCATCTCCTCTTCCAAGCTCCTGGCCTTTGAAATCGCTGTCATAAAAAGTCTCAGAGAAAGAGCTGTATTCGTGTTCTATGGCTACCATAACAAACTACCACAAACGTAAACTTAGAGCACACACAATGATTTTGACCTGTAGATTCTGTAGGTCGGAAGTCCATGTGGACCCAACTGGCTTCTCTGCTCTAGATCTGACAGGTTGAAATCAAAGTGTCCATTATTTAGGCCCTTAATGAAGGATCTCAGGAGACTTCAACACTAATTTAATTCTGGTTGTTGACAAAATTAAGCTCTTTGCAGTTGTTACACTGAAGTCCCTGCTTTTTTACTGATTGTTAATAATAACCACCCTTACATTCTAGAGGCCTCTCTCTGCTCTTCCATGTTCTTAAGTGCTGTCAAGTTGATTCCAACTCATATCACTCTGTATAGGGTCACCAAAGAGAAGCCGGTAGATTTAAATCAATAACCTTGTTGTTAGCAGTCCAGTGCTTATCCTATATTGCCACACCAGGACTCAGTAGAGTAAGAATTGCTGTCTCTGATAAGTAGGCCCCTACATCAAACTTGCTTCATGGCAGGCCCATACATATCAGAGACAGCGATGACCTTATGCTGGAATCTTTATGACTTCTTACTCAATAGCAGCTCTCTAACTTTAGCCAGAAATATTCTCTGTTTTTAGGGCTCAAGTGATGAGTTTGGGCCTAGCTAGATCTTCCAGGATAATATTCCTCTTTAAAGGTGTATAATTTTACATATGAGGAACTATGGTGTGTCAGTACTTAAAATGTTCAGCTCTAACCAAAAGATGGGTGGTTTAAGCTTCCAGCTGCTCCAGATGTGGCAGTCTATCTCCATAAAGATGAAAGCCTTGAAAACCTATGAGGTCTCAATGAAATTGGATCAACTCAGTGGCAATGAGTTTGGGTTGTGTTTCATTTTGTTTTGAACCTTAATTCCATCTACAAAATTTCTGTTTCCATGTATGTAGCATATTCACAGATTCTAAGAATGAGAGCATGATGTCTTTGGGGGACCATTCCACCAAGCCTAGGGCCTCACTAAAGAGAAAGCTCAAATAGTGTTCTCTCCTAAGTGGGGAAGAGGCCATATATAATATGGTTAGATTTGGGGCATGGGACAGGGTCATGGCAGTCAGACCCTCTTCTTGGAATTCAAGGACGAGGAAGTCAAGAATGAGCAATGCCAACTGGTCATGTATCGCTGGTCATTGATGGTTAGAGCATGGACAAAACCTAACAAGGGAACATCAAATGTTTTCATGGCAGGCCAGAACTTAAATGCTTATATGTAGTTTGTTTATTGTTCAGCTACTTATGTATCTCATTAGTTAGCCAGTTGTAGATGGTTGACAGTTGTGTTTGAGTCAATTTCAACTCACAACAACTCCATGTGTGTGAGAATAGAACTGTGCTCTGTAAGGTTTTCAATGACTGAAGTTTTTAGAAGCAGACCCTCAAGACTTTATTCCTAGATGTCTGTGGAGCAAGAGAATGCTTCAGACAAGTGGGCTCTCATCCCAGTATTTGGGTTAGCAGTTGCACACATTAACCATTTGCACCACCCAGGGACCCCTAGGCACTAGTTAGTACTTGTATTTATCTATAATTCTACATTGCTATACAAAGAATTGAGGGGTCCTATAATAATAAACACAAGGAGCTCTTGTAGTGTAGTGGTTACGAATAGGGCTGCTAATCTCACAGTCAGCAGTTCGAAACTACCAGCGGTTCCCTGAGAAAAAGATGAGGCTTTCTGTTCCCATAAAGATTTACAGCCTTGGAAACCCTGTACAGGGTCACTATGAGTCAGAACTGACTCCAAGGCACATAACAACAACATAATAAATACATACAAGAACACAGATGTGGTTGAAATAATAGTAAATCAAGAGAGAAGGTTTTCTTAGGAATAGACAACTAACAATGCAACATTAAATGTTAAGATAACACATAAACATAATTTTTGTTTAGAATTTGGAGGCTAAGTTGAATATAACATTCTAACGTTCCATTGCTGAGAGAAAGGAGGCAGAAGGGCACTTCTAGTTGATGTAAAAGCACAAAAGAATTCAGAGAGAGTTAGCTAGACAAAATAAAGCCATTTTCCAAGAAGTGTCTGAAATGATACATCCTGTAACCATACTGCCCTTCATTGTTGAACTCACTCAACAGTTACCTGTGGTCTAGCCCCACCTGTGACTTGAAAACAACTTCTATTACTATGCCATCTGAACACAAGATCCAACTGTTTCAAATCCTGAACTTGAGACTCAAAGAAATCAAAATTAGAGCAAAGAAGCAGTAAATCTGTCTATCGAAGCCTTCTGGTCCCTTTTCACATTCAGCGATACACAACAAGAGATGGCTTGTTGGCTGGCAGGACATGCAGCCACCTTCTAGGTAGACATAGTGTTTAGATTCTCCCTCTGTGTCACCAAGATCTCACCTAGGATTCTTAAGTTGAGGCCATTTCTCACGCAGGAGCAACAGCAGTGTTGTTGATGTTGATGCCAGGAGCTGGCAGTGTCAAGAGTCCAGTCAGGAGGGCTGAAGGCCAAGTGTCTCCTGCTGAGCTGAATGCTCCTGCCTCAGTTCTTGCCTATTTCCAAATCCTGGCTTTCTAGTCTGCCCATTGGCTTGGAAGTTACCTGGTATCATACCAATTAATCCTCCTCCTGCTTAAGTTATCCAGAGTTGGTTTCTTTTATTTGTAAACAGGAACCCCACCTAACACAGTCTCTGTTGTCTCTCAGTTCCTGTGGCCTTGTTTTCCAACAATTCACAGCAATGCTGCCAATGCAGTTTGGACTTCTTGCTTCAATGCCGTCAGTTCTTAATCATCTGATATCTCCTAAAATAGCTGATGTCCACTGATACTTTTTGGTATAGTGATGCTGCTTATTCCTTCGATCTTTTTTTTTTTTGTTTCCTGTATTAACAATATTTTGTCCATTGTTGTTGTTGTGACGTGTCGTTGACTTGGATATGACCCATAGCGGCCTTGTATAGCATTTCACAGCACTTAATAATAAAAAAAAATATTCAAATTTATTGACAATTTGGATGAGGGTTTTTTTTTCAGGTCCTAACACCTTTGAGTAAAAAGCAATCCTTGGGACAGTAGTACACACCGTTACAAATTCAGCCATTTGTCACGATGCCCCACCCAAGTAAAAGTTTGTTGTAAAAACAGGATCAGAAATACTGCAGCCCATTTCTCATGCTTGAGAAACAAAATTACTCCTGAAGAAATAAAGTTGCTAGTTAGTTCTACTGTAGCAACTTAACATAATGACACTGTCAAAGTAGATTAGATCAGAGCTAAGAAAGACAGCTGACCTTACTCACTATCTGTATTATTTTCCAAAATATCCAATAAATAGAAAGGAAGAAAACCTCCAATGTAGTCTGGCAATGCAAGAAAGGTGTCTGGTTACCTAGATAATTTGCTGTTTTATCAGGTACCTATGGAGAATAAGGAAGATTAAGAAGAATTGATGCCTTTGAGTTGTGGTGTTGGAAGAGAATACTGAAAGTGCCGTGGACTGCCAAAAGAACCAATAGACCTGTTTTGGAAGAAGTGCAGCCAGAGTGCTCCTTGGAGACCAAGATGGCTAAACTTTGTCTCTCATACTTTGGACCTATTGTCAGGAGGGAACAGTCACTGGAAAAGGATGTCATGCTGGGTAAGATGGAGGGTCAGAGAAAAAGAGGAAGACCCCCAACGAGATGCATTGGCCAGGTGGCATCATTGATGGCGTCAAGTGTGGCAGCAGTAGAGAGGTTGGCCCAGGATCGGACATTGTTTCGTTCTGCTGTGCATGGGGTCGCTGTGAGTCGGTTCCGACTCAATGGCACCTGACAGCAACAACAACATGGGGACCCACTTCATTCTTTTCTGAGCCTCTTCTGTTTTGGCCCAGTATTTTCAAATTCCCCTACTCTTCCATCCCTATCCATAAGAAATTGTTTTCACTTGCTTGACTTTCAGCTTAAATGAATGTAGTTCCATTCTGAACCTTGCAGGTAGAACATTCTTCACCTTTCAATGCCTCCATGTAGCTGGGTCCTGCTATACTGAACTATTTAAAATCAGGGTAGACAGCTGAGCATGTGCTTAAAATACTTACCTTAGGTTAGACCTTCCTGTATTAAAATCTGGGTCTGATTCATATCTCAGTGTTCTTCTGAAGATTACTAATATCTCTCCCTCTCAGTTTATAACCTGTTGTAAGAAGAATGTGGGAGCAATGCCTGACTTCTTGTGACTTCACAAGAGGGAAAGAGAGTCACACTCAACATTAGCCCAAGACTGATTCCAATGAGGTGGAGGTCAGCCATGCCTCTACCCTCTTTCTTCCTTCACCCATTGTGATACCAACTGTCCCTCTCAATGCACTCTCTACACTGCTTGGTTCAATAATACATTACAATGGCCACAGAGATTGTACAGACAATATTCACAGTTATGGAATTAATTATGGAAGTTAACAGGTTGCAATTCATTATCAGGAATGTTCTAGATACAGTTATCTACCAGGTCAGCCTCTTCCCATCCATGCCCACAGGCTGACTTCTCTCTGACATTTTGCCCTTTGACCTGGCCTCTGCCATGTTCATGCAATGTTTTAAAACTCCTTTCATGCTGTTGATAAATGCCCAAAGGCAAACCACTCCGCCATGAGCTTCAGCCCTAACTTTCTGGGTTAGCAAATGAAAGTCCCCCAATTAAGTGCCTGGAGGAAACCCACACCACAGGTAAGCATCCTGTGTGGAGGCACTCAGCTTTACTCACTCCATGGACTAAGAATCCCAACATGCTGTAGATTATGCCTCTTGGTTTCGCTTCTCTGCCACTCTTCTGTTGCTTCTCTGTGGTCATAGCTTTTTATCATGGATCAACGTGGTTCAATGGGCAGGCAACTCAGGGTCCAAAGAATGCTCTCCCTTACTACTTCTGAGATGGTTCATTTTATACCCAGAAGGACGGCAAAGCTGACCACACCCTAGGTTGGAGTTCCAACTTGTTACAATCAAAATGAACCCTATTCATAATCACTCACATGATTATGTATATTCCTATCAGCATCTTCCCCCATTTTTTTCTAACTAAGACCCATCCAGACGAGAGGAATACACTTGGTCTTCTTGGTCTCACTTAGTGGTTTGCTGGGAGTTACACAGAGTATGGCTGGAAGAAACATATTAAGTCACTCATTGCACTGCATTTATGTAATAGAACTCATGGTATCATGTTACTACAATCACACTCTATATGTAAAATAAGTGCTCAAGAAATATCAGTCATGTGTGTTAGCTATTATATGAGATTACAAACAAATCTCTCAAAGTACATCTCCCTTACTTTCTTGCCCAGGGGATGAATGTGTGAAAGACTGAGAGACTTTTATCCAGTTATCACTATAGTAAGTCCCTTAAGTCATGGTATGGCGCTGTGGGCTAATACATCAGACTGCAAGGTCATTTGAACTGCAAGATCGGTGGTTCAAGTTTACCAGCTGCTGTTTTGAAACCCTATGCGGGGTTGCTATGGGTCAGAATCGACTCGGCAGCACTTCACAACAACATAGTGAGTCTATGGCATCTCGGGGTAGTTTTATAGTGGGGGTTGGGAACGTCGGGCCCGTGGGTCACATGTTATTGTTAGGTGCCATTGAGTAAGTGCCAACTCATAGCCACCTTATGTACAGTAGAATGAAACACTGCCCGATCCTGGGCCAACTTCACTATTGTTGCCTGAGCTCATCAATGCTGCCACTCTGCCAATCCATCTCGCTGCACGTCTTCCTCTTTTTCTCTGACCTTCCACCTTACCAAACATGATATTCTTCTCCAGCAACTGGTCCCTACTGACAATATGTGCACGGGACCAATAAACAACATCTTATTAATGGAGAAAAGATCGAAGATGTCAAGGACTTCATTCTTCTTGGATCAACTATCAACACTCATGGAAACAGCAGTCAAGAAATCAAACGATGTATTGCATTAGCAAAATCTGCTGCATGAAACTTTTTTAAAGTGTTGAAAAGCAAAGATGTGAGCTTGAGGACTAAGGTACACCTGACCCAAGCCATGGTATTTTCAAAAACCTCATATGCATGTGAAAGCTGGACAGTGAATAAGGAAGACCATAGAAGAATTGATGCTTTTGAGTTATGGTGTTGGAGGAGAATATTGAAAGTGCCATGGGCTGCCAAGAGAACCAACAGACCTGTGTTGGAAGAAGGGCAGCCAGAATGCTCTTTAGAGGCCAAGATGGCCAAACTTCGTCTCTCATACTTCAGATGTATTGTCAGGAGGGACAAGTCACTGGACAAGGATATCATGTTTGGTGTGTCACATAAGACCCACAAAATCATTTGGTCTGGCCCTGCCAAGGCACTCATAGGTTCAACCCTAATATTAGGGATGAGTTAGTTAAATGTTTGACCAAATATAGCAGGCTAATTTTTAAGTTGACAATTTTGTATGGCCTGCAAACAATGCTATAAATTTTGGCAGAAAAAAAAGTTTCCTCACCACTTCTCAACAGTATAAGCACTGGATTCCTAACCCACAAGGTCAGTAGTTCAAACCCATCAGAAGACACTCCTTGAAAACCCTATATAGGTTGCTATGAGTTGGAACTGACTGAATGGCACTTAACAATTACAACAACAGTGAGCTTATAGAACACAGACTGAATCTTTGATAGTGATAGTATGAGTACTACCAAGATGGCTATACCATGGGAATGGTTTCCTGTTTTAAATCGACATTATTCTGCCTTCCTTTAAAGCCAGATGCTTATGTGAGTATCCAGAATAAGAATGAAGACAGTAGTGCCACGTCATACAGAATCTGGCAGGCTGTGACTAAAGTGTTTCACAGTTCCAAGGAGGAGAAGAAATGAAAGTTTTTAAGCTGGAGGATGACATGATCAAATGTGTGTTTTCATCACTTTGGCAACAATATGAGAAATGAAAGGGAGACCGGAATGAATGCCAGAACCCTACAATAGGCTGGGGACGAAATGGAGCTGGCTTGGAGTAGAGTAGTGGCCATGGAGATGAAGCCAAGTGGATGAATTCCAAGATATCTAGGAAATGAGATCAGCAGAACTTGGTTTCATGTGAATATGAGAAGGTGAAAGAGAAGTTGTCTAGAATGGCTCTCAGCTATTTGGATCGAGTAACTCACTGTAAGAGTGATGGTGGACCATCTATTGTAGAGGACAAGTTTGTTTCATTTTTCATGAGAGGTGGGTTATAAATTGTATTTTAATTTGGTGATTTTTATATGTCTTGGGACATACCCAAATGGCCATGAAATGCAGAAGGTTAGTCAGAACCAATCTGGAATATAACCTTTGGAAAGTGCCAGCTGGCCTATAATATCACACTCCTCTTTTTTCAGTGTTTATCTGATTACAATAAAACTATAAATTCTTCCTTTCCCACCAAGAGGCAGAGTATATTTTACCAACTTTCAATTGAGGGTTGACCACTTAGAACAATGAGACATTAGCAAATAGGATTCAGTGCTTGCACATTGGCTCCCTTTGCTATATTTGCAACACTAATTCTACAATGTAAATGAATTCCAAGTAGCTGGAGGATGAGAGCACACATGAAGATGAACAAATATGAGCCAGGTTGCCAACCATCAACTATCCTGCCAGACAATCATGACATATGAATGAATCCACCTAAAATCAGTCATACTGGACCATATCAAATGAGCCACAGAGCCATAGAAATGTGTGCTAAATAAAATGGTTTTATTTTGAACCCCTGAATTTGGGGCTGTTTTGGTACACGGAAAAAGATAATTAGTACACAGAGTAATAAAATCTTAAGCATTAAGCTGGACACTTTTCCCCGGATCCCTTGCAGCTACATTTGTCCTTATGACCAAATTCTGTCCAAAAGAAAATGATGCAGTGGAAAATTCTGGCAATTCTTTTTAAAAAGTTGGTTGTTATTAGCTTTTGCTCTACCTTCACCTCCACCCTACTTTCTTTATTTGTGGTACCTGAACTGAAGAAATAATAACTGAAGATTTAGTCACTGTATAGGAAGGGCATTTCCCAGACATGTAGCATTGTGAGTGGAAACAAGCCTCAGTTTCTAAATGCTTCATGGAGAAGAACTCTAAACTAGGTCTTGACTGCCTGCAACCACATTTTAATGTGAGGAAAAATAATCAAGTTATGTTGTGTTTAAGTAGAGAAAAAAAGAGAGTTTCTGCTCACGTAAAGATGAACAGCCTTAGAAACCCTATACAGGGCTTGACTTAATGGTACGTAATAAAACAACAATCTTGTATAAGGTGCTGCTCTTTGGATCCATATTACTTACGGATGAACCTTAAGCCTAAGAGTTATACATGTCATCAAAGAGCTAGACAGACCAAATTAGCAAGTACTGTACTCCTTAGTCTTTGTCTCAAACTGACTTTATTTGTTCTCGTGGTCGTGTTGTTGTCAGGTGCCATCGAGTCAGAACCGACTCACAGCGACCCCATGCACAGCAGCACGAAACAATGGCCGATCCTGGGCCAACCTCACTACCGCTGCCACACTTGAGTCCATCAATGATGCCACCTGGCTGATCCATCTCGTGGTCATAGGTGACTGCAATGAACCCATCTGGCAGCTGTGGTGTGGCATTTTCTGCCTCATCCAAATCATAAAAGTCATGTGACTATCTGGGAAATCCCATAGTTGTGAAAATTACCTTTTGCTTGCTGTTGAAATACAGCTCATACATCAATGAACACTACTTTGGTCAAGCCATCAAAAACCCATCAAAAACCACAGGCACACCAACAATGTGTACTTTCAAATCAGTGGGGCTTCCTTCTTCTTAGATCCTGTCTGCCAAATTAAAATTACATTGGCTCCATACTAATACTAATACATATTATTACATTAATATTTAATGATGTTGTTCTTGTTGTTAGGTGTCATAGAGTTGGTACCGACTCATAGCGACACTATGCACAACAGAGTGAAACACTGCCCAGTGCTGGGACAACCTAACAATTGTTGCCACGCTTGAGCCCATTAATGCTGCACTTTGCCCATCCATCTTGCTGGGGTCTTCCTCTTTCTCTCTGACCCTCCACCTTACCAAACATGATATCCTTCTCCAGTGACTGGTCCCTCCTGACAACATGTCTGATGTATGAGAGGTGAATTTTGGCCATCCTGGCCTCCAAGGAGCACTCTAGTTGCACTTCTTCCAACACAGATCTGTTAGTTCTATGGGCAGCCCATGGCACTTACAATATTCTCCTCCAACACCGTAACTCAAAAGCATCAATTATTCTACAGTCTTCCTTATTCACTGTCCAACTTTCACATGCATATGAGGTTATTGAAAATGGCATGGCTTGAGTATTTAAATAGTGCTTTACTATTTATGGTGCACTTTTACAAGAGTTCCCTGTTTTTATGGATTTTGTTTTGTTTTTAAGTGTTCTTTATACAAACTGGCTAAAGCTTGTTTGTTAGTTCTAAAACCAAATTACCAAGTCATTCTTAGTTGTCATGAAGTAAGCCCCACCTCACATTGATCTTATTTGTGACAGAATGAAAAATGACCAGCTTCTGTGTTATCTTCATGATATTTGTTGTGTTTGAGTTCAGCTATGGTATCAGTTAATCTCACTCAGGTTTCCCTCATTTTTGCTTACCTCAACGTTCTTTTCTAGAGACTGATTATATACATGTTTCCTCCAGTCAGGGCTAGAGGGCTAAGGGGCTTGCCTGGGGGGGCACACCACTAATTAGAAGCAGAGGAATAATTAGACTCAAGTTTTTTCTGATCTTGATCAGGTGTGTATTTCCAGTCAGTACACTCAGCCTGTTAGAATCACACTTTCCCAAGTACTGAAGATAGTCACAGCCTTGCTTGTTGAACACACAGACCACTTTCACCTCCAACTGACTGTTGACAAGCAATCATACATTTTCTTAAAAAGGAAATAGACTAAAAGAACTGACTTAGACATTTACAGCCTTGTGTTAGCATGACTTTTGTTTTCCAATTTAATGATGAGATAGGCTTTATTTGGCTACAACCTAACTACTTGTGATATATACATTAATACCAAAATCAGGGAGGTTTTACTTTATTCTTCCTTTTGATTCCACTTTTACTTTTAGAATATTATCACTTTTCCTGCCTCACTTGTAGCTGAAAGCAAAATAAATGATAATGTTTAATTGTCTCTGAAAGAAAAGCTTTTTAAAAATGTATTCTGTAATACACAACATGTTTAGAGTTTACGATAAGCAATTTCTCTCAGAAGGAAGTTTGTTGTTGTTGTTGTTTTTCAAGGAAAAAATGTGACTCTAAAAGTAATTTCAGCAGTAAAGTAGATTAAATATCCACCATATTAGTCATAGAGCATTAGATGGAATTGAAGTGACTGAACAGAGGTCAAAGAGTGGCTGAAGGTTTTAGCCCACCAGAGGAGAAATAAAATCCATCCATACTTAAAATCATTAACTTTAAACCCTTTGATATGAGATCCAAAACCTCATTGCTCATACCAGGAACTTCCAAACGCTACGCCTGGTAAAAAAAATAAAGCCCATCAAGAGATCTACATTTCATGAAATACTTTGACTGGAGTAGAAGGCAAAGGAAAGAAAGTGTAGCTTCTAGTTTCTTACAAATAAAATATATTATTAAAGGTTTATTTTTACAACAAACAAACAAACAAACAAACAACAACAACAAAAAAAAACCACTTCTGTTTCAGTGTTCAAAACATGTTTAGTAATGTTCCAACAACTGAATATGATATCTCAAAGGCAAACTTCATTTCTGGAATAAAAGATAAGCCTCAAAGCTTTAAGTTTTCCCTTTCCATTTGTGCAGCTGAAACAATGTAAATCAATCTCTCTTTGCCACCGCATGGGAAAGGTTGGACTCAAGCTGAGGAATTTTGGTTTCTGGGCTGTTTTACTTTTAATGACAAACTGAGGTATAGCAAAAAGCAAAGCTATTGATGCCCGTCAATTCCAACTTATGACAAACCTATGCGTTACACAGAGTAAAACTGAGCACCATTGAGTCTTCTTGACTGTTAGAGTCAAGCCCTATGTTCTATGATGTCACCAGGTAGGTTAAAACCCACAACTCTTAGCTTAGTAGTTGAGTTCAAACTGCTAGCATCCCCCAGGCAGAGGGGCATCGTTGCTATTAGGTACCATCAAGTTAGTTCCAACTCATAGCGACTCCGTATAGGGTTTCCAAGGAGCCATTTGTGGGTTTCAACTGCCTACTTTGTGGTTGGCAGTCCATCACTTACCCTACACACCAGTATAGGTGACCAAAAAGACCTACTGTGTGAGAAATATAAACATTAAAGTGCACATACACTGTTTCATATATTATAATGCTGGTGGTGGTGGTGGTGGTGTGCCATGGAGTCATTTCTGACACATAACGACTGCATTGAGTTTCCAAGGCTGTATATCTTTACGGGAGCAGAAAGACTCATCTTTCTCCTGTGGAACTGCTGGTAGTTTCAAACTGCTGACCGTGAGGTTAGCAGCCTGACTCGTAACCACTACACTACCAGAGGTGCTTATTATAATGCTGAGCAGGCAGTACAAGTGGAATTGTTTACTAAATGAAAGGACACTAAGTCTCCACACTATGAAGAGTTGAGCAGATGACAGAGGCATTGTGCGAGTTTGGCTGTTCTTGGATGAGCCAGAACACCACCAATTCACTCTGATACTGGGTGGGACCATGTACAATTAGAAACTTGAAAGGTACAAAAACTTAATATTGTTCTTTGTCTCATTTACAATAACAAAAAATGGTCCTAGCAAAGTTAAGAGACCTAACTGTGTATATGTCGCACCTAGAGACGTTCTTCTGCAACTTTGGACAGAGAGCTTTAAGAAGGATGGCCAATGTCTGCAGGCTTCTCTCACTGTCGGAGCTTGGACAAAAGGCTGACCTTCTTTGCCTCATTTTAACTATTTGTTAGATGGGAGTGATAATAGCAGCCACCACAATATATGGTTATGGTAAATAATCAATGAATTGACATATGTAGGTCTTGGTATATACTTGGTACATACGAAACACTAAGTATCAGCTTTAGTAAATTATTTTTCAATAGGCAGTGGATGCACACGGAACAAATTTCAGAAGTAGTCAATCAGAACACAATCAAAGGTTAGTCTCCCTTCCAGCTCTATTTCTTAAATTCCAGTTCTCTTCCCCTGAGTCATCACGGTAACCAGTAGCCTTTCATGCATAATCTGTTGCTGTGGTTAGTTACCATCCAGTAAACTCTAACTCATGATAACTGTATGTACTTAAAATAAGCAAGAGATAGTGTACACATACAATATAGTATTTGCCCATACTTTTTCCAAAAACAATGGAAACTATTGTGCACTTCATTCTGTATCTTGGCGGTTACTCCTTTTCAGCCCTTCGAGCGATGCCACACTTCTTCCACTGGATACTCAGTGTTTCATTAAATAAATAGCAGTGCCAGGATTTACTGAACAGTCCATTCTTAATGCAAATGTACATGGTTTCCAATATTCTGCTGTCACAAAGAAGGCTTCAATGTATGCACATAGCTGTGAATATCTGCAAACATGCATGCTAATATCTGTAGGAAACTGTCCTAGAAGTGGAATTATCGTGTGCATGTTAACTCTTGAAAATTCTGTCCAATTGTCCAAAAGAAGATCTTCAGATATATAACTCTGTCTAGTTAAAAATATACAACAATTATCTGCACTCTAGTTATGTTAAAACACTAGTCCACTCCCATGACTGATGACAACATTGAACAAGTACGTGAAATGATTCTGTTGAACAGACAAGTTACAGTGGATTGTGTGTTAAATCATTTGCAAATCATCCATGGTCTTGCCTATGAAATAATCCACCATAGACTTAGATTTTGAAAGTTTGTGCAAGATGCATACTGAAAGAACTCACAGAAACAAAAGCATTTGGACATCTGCATAAGTGTCTTTAAAAAAAAAAATCATTACTGGTGATGAGGCATGGATTCTTCATTAAGAGTCTGAGAGAAAATGTCAGAAAATGCAATGGAACCATCCTCAGTCGCTGACCAAGAAAAAGTTCAAAGAATAACCATCAGCTGGAAAATTGATGCTTCTATATGGCCAGTATTGGAACACTATCAAAAAAAAAAAAAAAGTGTAAACAATCAACAGTGCTCATTACAGTAAAATGATCACTGAAGAGCTGAAGCCTAAACTTCAGATTAAACCAAAGGCCTTGTGATCTTGTAAGACAACGCCCATCAACACACCTCTGCCACATGGTTGAGTTGTTAACAACACACCTCTGCCACACGGTTGAGCTGTTAAAGCACCCGCCCTACAGTCCTTATCTCGCTCCATCAGACCTTCACCTGTTTGGTCCCCTGAAAGCAGCTCTTTCAAGATAAACATTCACCTCTCATGATGAAGTAAACATAGTGATGCATTTGAGGCTCACAGCTCCACCTAAAACGTTTTAAATAATGGAATAAAAATCTTGTTAACAGGTGTTCAAAGTGTATGGAAATGCAAGGAGATGAAGTTAAAAAAAAAAAAAAATGATATATTTGTTTTTCTAAAAGTTAATTAAAATAAATTATATAACCAGAGTGTAGCTAAGTTTTTACTCACCCTCATAGTTGCAAATAAAAGTTTTTATTTCATAACTCAATTTCTGAAGGAAGGAAATTGGTGCACAATGCAGCATCTCATCATGAAAAACCATTTACAATTTTTTTTTACAAGTTGTGATTGCTTTTACTAAGTGATCATCTACTCCTAATTTATAGAGCTAATTTTGCTTACCCTAGATATCTGTGATAGGTTATGCACTTTCTAGAGTTTATCCTGTTGTTGTTGTTGTTAGGTGCCACCAAGTCAGGTCCAACCCATCACCCTATGCAGAACAACACAAAACACTGAACTTTTCCCTTCAGTATCATCCATTCTTGATCATATGGTAATGCTTGAAATGGTTACTGTTATTGTTCCTGTTGTGTGTTGTCAAATCAGTTCTGACTCATAGTGACCATGTATAGGATTTTTGAGGAGCAGCTGGTGGGTTTGAACCATCGACTTTGTGGTTAACAGTCCAGTACTTATCCTATAATACCACACCAATATAATAGAATCCTTCAGTATTTCAACTCAGGGTTTGAATTTTCTCTTCAGTCGTTTTAACTTGAGAAATGCTGAGCATGTTCTTCCCTTTCATTTTTCTAACTCCAGGTTTTCCCACATTTCATTCTAATATTTGCCTTTGTCTTCCCAAGCTGCCATTTGAACTTGTCTATTTGGCTCTTTACTTCCTCATTTTTTCCAGTGACTTTAGAGTCTGTAGCCTCAAGAGAAAATTTCAACGTCTCATCTGACATCCATTTTGGTCTTTTATTTCTTTTCTGTCTTTTTAATGACCTTTTGCTTTCTGTGTGTATGATGTTCTTAATGTCATCCCACAACTCTTCTGGTTTTCATTCATTAGTATCTAATGCATCAAATCTGCTTTTGAGATATTCTCTAAATTCAGAAAAGATATGTTCAAGGTCATATTTTGGATCATGAGGACTTGTTTTAATATCCTTCAGCTTGAGCCTGACTGCATATGAGCAATTGATGGTCTATTCCACAGTCTACCTCTGGCTTTGTTTTAATATCCTTCAGCTTGAGCCTGACTGCATATGAGCAATTGATGGTCTATTTCACAGTCTACTGAGCCACTGAACCTTTCCACTGTTTCTTTCAACAGATCTAGTCAATTTGATTCCTGTGTACGCCATATGGTGAGATCCACGTGTATAATCACCTTTAACGTTGTTGAAGAAAAGTATTTACAACGAATAAGTCATTGGTCTTGCAAAATTCTATCATGGGTTCTCCAGCATTGTTTCTATCACCAAGACCATATTTTCCAACAATTATGCTTCCAACTTTCTCACTCCAATCACCAATATTTATAAACAAATCTTGATGATGTGCTTGATTGATTTCATACTGAAGAAATTGGTATAATTCTTCAATTTTATCATCACTGGCTTTAGTGGTTAGTGCACAGATCTGGATAATAGTGGTATTAACTGTTCTTCCTTGTAGGAGTATAGATACTATTGTGTTACAGACAGCATTATACTTAAAAATGGATCTTGAAATGTTCTTATAATGACTGTGATACCATTCATCTTCAATTTGTTTTTACAGCATAGTAAACCATATGATTATCTGATTTTAAATGGTCATTTCCTGTCCATTTCAGCTCATTAATGCTTAGAATATCAATTATTATGTGTTCCAATTCATTTTTGACAGCTTCAAAATTTTCCTAGACTCATATTTTCTACATTCCATTATTAATGAATGTTTCAATTATTAATGAATCTTTGCAGCTGTTTCTTATCCTTTTCAGTTGTGCATCACCAGCAAATGAAGGTCCTCATAGCTTTACTTCATCCATATCATTAACATCAGATCTACTTTGAGGAGGCAGCTCTTCCCTAGTCATATTTTGAGTGCCTTCCAATCTGAGAGGTTCATCATTGTATGAGACAATACCTCACTGCTATTCATAAGCTTTTCAGTGGCTAACGATTCATAAGTGGTCTCTCTTTCCTTCTACCCAGTCTGTCTTAGTCCAGAAGCTTGACTGAGACCTGTCCCCTATGGGTGATCCTGCTGGTATTTAAAATACTGGTGGCATAGCTTCCAGAATCACAGTAGCTCACAAACCACAACAGTATAACAAACTGACAGATGAAGAGTTGAGCTTTTACCCTAATCACAGGATGAAAGTAGAATTTGGGGCTAGAAACCAATATAGACATTTTCTATCCAATGCCCTTATTCGACAAATGAAGATAGAAAAGACACAAGATTTGCATGACATACCCATAATCCTATGTGGTATCTGCTGCAGGACAAAGCCTAGAGTCTTGGCATCCAGCCCATGTCTTCATACCAGATTGCTGCCCTGCCTGAAACACTAATTCAAATGACAAGAAACAAAGATCAAACTTAAGTATTTAAAATTGTAAAGGTTTATTTTTGGAGAGACATTGGTAATGTTGGGGAAATATTGCTCTCTAATTATCTATCTAACAGGAATATTGATAAAGACATTAATTACTCCAGAAATTATGTTTAACCATTAGCATTCATCATATCTAAAATTATACCAATAATATCAACATTTCCATGGTTCTTCCTTGATGAGTTATAAAAAAAAATTATTTTTCATATATTTATACATAGAAAATGTCTAATTGTCAAAGTAATTGTACATGTTTTCTGGGGAAAAATAGATTTTTTTAAGAAAATAGTGAAATAAATATAACACTTTTACGTAAGTTAAGGATGATTTCATAAACAGTGGGAAATCAAATCATCTCCCAAAATTTAGAAACTCTTTCTCAAAATATGACACCCTTCAAGGTGTAGAGCTACTTGTGAGACTGTCAACAATAGTGAATTGTTTGTATCTCACCCATTGAAATCTTCTCCATAGACCAAAAGGCAGTCATTCAATGCTTGAGTCCATCGATGCTGCCACTTGGCCAATCCATCTCATTGGGGGGTCTTCCTCTTTTTCTCTCACCCTCCACCTTACCAAACATGATATCCTTCTCCAGCAACTGGTCCCTCTTGACAATATGTCCGAAGTATGAGAGCTGAAGCCTGGACATCCTGGCCTCCAAGGAGCACTCTGGCTGCACTTCTTCCAAAATGGAGCTATTGGTTCTTTTGACAGTCCATGGCACTTTCAATATTCACTTCCAACACCATAACTCAAAAGCATCAATTCTTCTACAGTCTTCCTTATTCACTGTTCAGCTTTCACATGCATATGAGGTTATTGAAAATACCATGGCTTGGGTCAGGCGCACCTTAGTCCTCAAGCTGACATCTTTGTTCTTCAACACTTTAAAAAGGTCTTGTGAATCAGATTTGCTCAATGCAATACATCGTCTGATCTCTTGACTGCTGCTTCCATGATTGTTGACAGTTGATCCAATAAGAATGAAGTCCTTGACAACTTCAATCTTTTCTCCATTGAAAAGAATATTGTCTATTGGTCCAGTGGTGAAGATTTTTGTTTTCTTGACATTGAGATGTAATCCATACCAAAGGCTGTGCTCTTTGATCTTCATCAGTAAATGTTGAAGTCCTCTTCACTTTCAGGAAACAAGGTTGTATCATCTGCATATCGCAGGTAGTTAATGAGTCTTCCTTCAATCCTAATGCCATGGTTTTCTTCATAGAACCCAGCTTCTCGTATTATTTGCTCAGCATACAGGTTGATTAAGTATGATGAAAGAATACAACCTTGTCACACACCTTTCTTGTTTTTAAACCATTCAGTGTTCCCATATTCAACTAGAAGAAGATAAAAAAAATAAATTAGAAATCTGATAAAAGCAACAAGGGCAAATTGCTACAATTTGATGAACCTGACTTATACTCATGGAGGTAGCAACTCAAAATACCAACAGAGAGGGAAAGAGTCTTCACATCGAGTATGAATGCTATTCACTCTGTGTACAGGGTAGATAGGGATAGGTGACTTAAAAAGTGTCTATGTAAAATGAGGGGGCAATAAAAACACAAAGTTTTCCAGAGGAACTTTAGTTTAAGAGTGTGTGTGGGAAGATAGAGTCCCCACTGAATAGTTTTCATCTTGTCTAGATGGGTCTGGTAAAAAGAGATGGGGATAAGATTCGCATGATTCAATAGTGAATAATTGTTATCATGACTAATTGTGCCTGTCACAATTGTAAAGGTAGAAGTTTTGTAACAAAAACGGGGGAGTGGTTAATCTTAAAGTCCAGAAACAGGGGACCCTAGGACCATCAAGGGAGAAGCACACAAGCAGAATGTGAGACTTTATCCAGAGAAACAGCAATGCCAGAGACGGAGGCAGAGATGGAGACATGAAGAGAGGGAGCAGCTGAGGACTCTAGATTCATTGACAGAAAGGGACTGAGAGCTGGCAGCCAGGAGGCAGACTTGCAGAATGTGCCCTTTGGTGATTTAAATTACGATATGTGCCAGAGTGTTTCTTTGTTGTTGTTTTTTAAATGAGCTAAAATGAATTAAAAAAAAAAAAAATGTTTAATGAAAAACAGAATTTCAAATGCTGGATTTAAAATCATGGAATTCAGACTTTCTGGAGCCACTGAGATAGGATGAACCCCACAAACTATTGACCTGAGATGATTTTTAAACATTAAACCAAAATTCTCTCCGGAAATCGTCTTTAGAAATGAACCATGTGATAGTTTAACTTAACTAGTAAAGGTCTGCCTTGAGCTTTGTACTCCTTTAAGAACTATCTATGTGAAATCAACTTGACAACAGTAACTACAGAGATTACAGAGGAGCCATAGGGACCAGTGAGTTTATATGAATGGAGAGAAGCATCCAGGAAGGTGAGAAGTTGTTCAGCTGCACAACTTGAAGAATGTAACCAATTAGACATGTAAAAATTATTCAATTGGTGTATGTTCTGCAATATATATTTCAACACCAATGAAATTAATTATTTTTAAAATACATTTTTTAAAAGGATGGATTGATACAATTGCTGCAAAAATGGGCCCCAACCCGGAGATGACTGTGAGAATGACGTGAGTCTGTTGTGCGCAGGCTCACTATGAGGTGGAACCAACTTCACAGCACCTAATAGCAACAGCCTGTCAAAGATGGTTTTCTAAGACTATTAATTATAATTCAAAAACTGATAGCATTAATATCATAAAATGTATGTAGCATCACCTGGTGTGGCACTGGAGCATAAGCAATGGACTGCTCATCACAAGGTTGGCAGTTCAAACACATCAGTCACTCATTGGAAACTCTATGCAGGGTCGCTATGAGTCAGAACTGATTCGACAGCACTTAACAACAATGATGTATTCTATTAAAATTTTTATTTGGAATACCATAGCATAAATTCATATCTGATGAGAAAAAAGCATAATAAAAACACTCTACAGCATGCCATAAGAGGCTTAAGACAATGTTTAATAAATACTTTTGTAGCTACTGTAATGAGACAGTAACATCATTTAGTTCCCTGAAATACAGAAATTTTAATAGAGCATCTTTTATTTACCCCATACACAAAACACCAAAGTTAGAAGTTGATATAGCCGCAAATAAAATTAGCTCTGCTACAAATCCCAAACCATATACATGGAGTGACTAATTATTTCTCTGCTTGTTTGGCTTTTATTATTAGAGTACAGCTCATTTTACTGTTTTTGTATGAGCTTTTACATGTTTCTCCAATTTGATATTATCTGTTACAAACAACCAGCTACTTACGGGCTGCTTCCAACGTATTTTATAACAAGCCTAGGCGATGTTTAATGAGCCTATTACAAGGGTTGCAGCAAGAAGAGGCTTTTGTGAGCCCCTGTCTTTCCCCTTTGCAGATTTATAAGGTGGGAGAGAATGAAGTTGAGATTTGGATTTAAATGAGACTTTACTGGACACCCACCTGTAAATAGAGCCAGAGCCTGTGACTTAGAATGAGAAAGGAAGGCTCGGAGGGAACTGAGAGCCCCCGGAGATAACTTGGCACCGCCTAAGACTCCCAGAAATCCTGGTGTGACTCTGTAGGATCAGCACTGGACTGCAAGGTCAGTGTGAACCACAGGGTCACCAGTTCAAACTCACCAGCTGCTTCTCATACTCCCTATACAGGGTCACAACAAGTCAGAACTGACTCAATGACACTAACCAACAACACAACAAGGCTTTCAATTGACTATATTCATTCCAGAATCTGGGCAGATGGGTTCTTGCTTTCACCTCAGAATAAATCTAGGCAAATGCTTCTTCTCCGTATTCTGTGGTTAGCACTATCCTACATCTTGAAAAAAGATTCTATCCTGTAAACACTATTTGATATGGATAATAGATTCGAATTTGACTTAGAGTGAAAAATATCCTCAGGAACTGAGTTCAGCCCAACCCACTATGTGATCCTAACTCTACCCCTTACTCAGCTCTGTATTCTTGAGCAAATCACTTAATAAACCATTTTGCACATCAGTTTCCACATCTGTAAAATGGACATGGTAACTGTTGTTGTTGTTGTTGTTAAGTGTTGTCAAGTCAATTCCGATCTATAGTGACCCTGTATAGGGTTTCCAAGGAGCAGCTGGTAAGCTTGAATCACCTACCTTGCAGTTCAAATGACTTTGCACTTTGACGCATTAGCCCACAGCATCACACCAGAACTCTGGTCATGGTAAGTATGCACCCTCAATTGTTTCGAAGGATCAGAGTTGCATGTAAATTCCTTGTTTTAGGTAGATTTTTTTATTACCTGTGAGTGTTCCCAGTGGGCAGTGAGAGCTTCCTGGTAATAAGTGTGTATTTGCATCCCCCACACTGCCCAAAAAAGTCAAGCAAAGAACAGGCACCCAACACATATTGAATAAAAAATTAGAAAGCCCAAAATGTTGTTGGTGTTATGTGATGTGGAGTCGACTCTGAGTCATGGTGACTGCATGTGATAGAACAGGTTTTCGGCAATAATGTCGACAACAGATTGTCAAGTCTTTCATCTAGGACATAATGGGGATGGGGAGGGGTCAAACCACCATTCTTTCAGATAGCAGCAGAGCACTTAATTTTGCGCTACCAGCACTACTGACTAAAGGTATTTTCATTGCCTAATAAAGTGTTATCTACCACTCATTGGTCAATTTATCATACTGTGGTGACATGCGTGTCGCTGTGATTCTGGAAGCTATACTACAGTCATTTTAAATACCAGCAGGGTCACTCGTGGTACACAGGTTTCAGCTGAGCTTCCAGATGAAGACAGACTAGGAAGAAGGAAAGACAGGATACTTCTGAATATTTAGTAACTGAAAACCTCATGAATAACAGTGGAACACTGTCAGCACCAGGATACTGAATATTGAAACATGATTAAGAGCACCAGAATACTGTCATATAAAATGCCAGAAAATGAGCCTCTCAGGTTGGAAGAAAATTAAAATAAGATAGCAGAAGAGCTGACACCTCAAAGTAGAGTTGACATGATGACTTGAATGAAATAAAACATTCAGGAAATTCATTTGCTGATGGTGCACAATTCAAAATGAAGAGAAGCAGCTGTAAACATCCATTACAAATCGGAACATGTAATGTATGAAATATGAATCTAGGAAAGTTTGAAGTTGCCAAAATGAAATGGAACTCATCAACATGGATGTCCTAGGCATTAGTGAACTGAAATGTAGTCCTGGTATGGCATTGTGGGTTAACATGCTAGACTGCAAAAACAGTTTGAACCACATGGTGGGCAGTTCAAGCTCACAAGATGCTCATTGGGAAACCTATACAGGGCCACTATGAGTAAGAGCCGACTTGACAGCCCTTAATAACAACAACAAAATGTTAGCTGAAACAGACTGCCATTGGCCATTTGGAATCTGACGATCACATGGTTGACAATGCCAGGAATGACAAACCAAGGAGGAATGGCATCACACTCATCATCAGAAAGAACATATCAAGATCTATCTTGAAATACAACCTTGTCTGTGATAGAATAACATCCATATGCCTCGCAGCAGCGAGACCTTCGAGCAGCAGCGAGACCTTCGAGCAGCAGCGAGACGTGTAGTGTGGAGCTCCAACAACAACACGGAATACTGAGCCACAAGGCTGTTTAACTGCAAGTTGCGGAAAGCCTCATCTCTCTCATGTGGAGGGCCTAGAGGATTTGAGTTGCTGACCGCGAGGTTCGCAACCAGTTTTGTTTGTTTGTTTGTTTGTTTGTTTATTTTTTTAACCACGACACTACCAGGACTTCCTTGAAGATGGCGGATCGGGTGGATGTGTAGTGAGGAGCTCGGTCAACAACAACACGGAATACCGGGTCAGGAGGACTCATGA
>NW_006408666.1:5187559-5207175 GCF_000296735.1 Chrysochloris asiatica | reverse complement strand
TGTTTCGTTCTGCTGTGCATAGGGTCGCTATGAGTTGGTTCCGACTCGATGGCACCTGACAACAACAACAACAACAAGGAAGATCAGTCAATACCACTATTATTAAAATTAACGCACCAACCACTAAGAATTCTACCAACTTCTTCCATCTGAAATTGATCAAACGTGCAATCAAGTTGTATTGATAATTACTGATGATAGTAATGCAAAGGTACAGAACAAAGAGGAAGGCTCAGAGGTTGGAAATTGTGACTTTGGTGACAAAGGTGATGTCGGAGATCACATGATAGATTTGCAAGACCAATTACTTCTTCATTGCAAATAGCTTTTTTAAACACCAGAAAAGACAACTATACACATGGACCTCACCAAATGGAATACACAGAAATCGAACTTGCTACATCTGAGGAAACAGACTGTGGAAAAGCTCCATATTATCAGTCAAAACAAAGCCAAGGACAAACTGTGGAACAGACCATCAATTGTTCACATGCGAGTTCAGACTGACGCTGAAGAAAATGAAAACAAGTCCATGAGAGCCAAAATATGGCTTGAATATATCCCACCCAAATTTAGAGATCATCTGAAGAATAGATTTGATGCATTAGACACTAAAGATCTAAGACCAGAGGAGTTGTGGGATAACATCAAGAACATCAGACAGGAAGAAAGCAAAAGGTCATTGAGAAGTAGAAGACCAAAATGGATGTCAGAAGAGACTCTGAAACTTGATCTCCAGTGTAGACATGCTAAAGCAAATGGAAGAAACGAGGAGGTAAAGAGCTGAATAGAAACTTTCAAAAGTCAGCTCAAGAAGACAAAGTCAAATATTATTTTTTAAATGTGCAAAGACCTGGAGTTAGAAAACCAAGAAGGAAAAACATGCTCAGAATTCCTCAAGAAAAAATTCAAAGCTCGACTTGGAATATTGAAGAATACTCTAGGCAAATATTGAGTAGCACAGAAAACATCAAAAGGAGAGAGAAGGAATATACGGAATCAAAATGAAATGGTTGATGTTCAATCATGTCAAGATGTAGCATAGGATCAAGACCAATGATACTGAAGGAAGAAGTCCAAGGTTCATTAAAGGCATTGACAATGAACAAGGCACCAGGAATTAACCGAATGTAGATTGAAATCTCTCAAGAAGCTGATGCAGCACTGGAGGCACTCACTCATCTATGCCAAGAAATTTGGAAGAAAAATATTGGGTCAATTGAATGGAAGAGATCCATATTTGTGCCTATACCAAAGAGAGGTGACCCAATGGAATGCAAAAACCATTAGACAATATCATTAATAGTCCATGCAAGCAAAATTTTGCTAAAGATAATTTTTAAATGACTAAAACCATATATTGACAGAGAACTTCCAGAGGTCCAAGTTGGATTCAAAAGATTACATGGAATGAGGGATACCATTGCTGACATCAGATGGATCTTGACTGAAAGTGGAGAATACCAGAAAGATGTTTACTTGTGCTTTATTGACTACACAAAGGCTTGACAAGCTATGGACAGCATTATGGAGAATGAGTATTTCAGAAACTTAACTATGCTCAGGAGGAAACTGTACATAGACCACGAGACAGTTGCTTGAACAGGACAAGGGAACACTGAATGGTTTAAAATTAGGAAAGGTATGTACCAGGGTTGTATCCTCTCACCATACTTATTCAATCCATATGGTGAGCAAATAATTCAAGAATCTGTATTATATGAAGAAATTTGTGGCATTCATATTGGAGGGAGGCTCATTAAAAATCTGAGCTATGCAGATGATACAACCTTGCTTGCTGAAACCAAAGAAGATTAATAATGCTCACTGATGAAAATCAGTGACCACAGCCTGTGGGGTACACTCCTAACCTCAGCCAGAGTTCACCTATATCTCACACCTGACATACAGCCACAGAGCAATGAAACTGAGGGGTTCCAGGACATGAAGGGGTACTTGGGTGTCCTAGCCTTCAAGTGTGTCCTGATGACCCATGATGGAGGCCAAGTTTGTTGGTGCTTTGCCATTGGCGTTGTGTCATGTGCAGGACTTTGGCAACCATGGAGAATGGAGCCCAAAAGAGCTGAGATTGCCTGACCACCAGTCCAGCAGAATGGCAGCTAAAGTCCAGTTAAATTAGCAAAATGAAATAAAGTAATGAGAAATATCTTGTGCATTTTGTCAACTGTAAGCCAAAGACTACTTCATTGCTATAATTTTCACTATGATATATTTTTCTGCTGAATTAATGAAAACAAAAATTTCCTTCCAGTGACAGAATGCTTTAATTATTTCATTATTTTAATGGGTTGTGTGTGTTTCATGGAGTTCCTAAGTGGTGAAAATGGTTAACATGCTAAACTGCTAACACAAAAGTTGGTGGTTGAAGTCCCCTCAGAGGCACTTCAAACAAACTCTACGGAGCATAGTTCTACTCTGACACAGGTAGGTCTGAACAATAACAGTTGGTTTGCTAGTTTTAGTTTTGTACATGTGAGAAATAATTTTACACATAAAAACCTGGAACTTCAGGTTCATGGTTTTTGCTGATCTGATTGGGCCTTATTTTATGTTAGCAGAACAACAGCAAAAACGCACACATGCTTGGTGCAGGGCACACATGTTTGGTGCAGGGCACACATGCTTGGTGCAGGGCACACATGCTTGGTGCAGGACACACATGCTTGGTGCAGGGCATACATGCTTGGTGTAGGGCACACATGCTTGGTGAAGGGCAAACATGTTTGGTACAGGGCACACATGCTTGGTGCAGGACACACATGCTTGGTGCAGGGCACACACGTTTGGTACAGGATACACATGCTCGGTGCAGGGCACACATGTTTGGTGCAGGTCACACGTGCTTGGTGCAGGGCACACGTGTTTGGTGCAGGACACACATGGTTGGTGCAGGGCACACGTGTTTGGTGCAGGGCACACATGGTTGGTGCAGGGCACACGTGTTTGGTGCAGGGCACACATGCTTGGTTCAGGACACACATGCTTGGTGCAGGGCACACATGTTTGGTGCAGGGCACACATGCTTGGTGCAGGGCACACAGGTTTGGTGCAGGGCACACATGCTTAGTGCAGGACACACATGCTTGGTGCAGGGCACACATGCTTGGTGCAGGGCACACATGGTTGGTACACGGCACACATGTTTGGTGCAGGGCACACATGTTTGGTGCAAGGCACACATGCTTGATGCAGGGCATACGCTCCCAGGTTGCAGAGGCTCGGTATGGTTTTACTGCCTGCCAGCCAGGAAGGCACTGAGCTTCCGGCCGCGGAGCAATGTTCTCCGTTCTCCCGAGTCCTGGTACAGAACTCCATCTCGGGTATATCTTTCACAGATAAGGCAAATTGCCTTGGTTCTGACATGATTCTAAAACAGCCAGTTTTCTTCTCTAGCTAAATGGATCTGGGTAAATTTATTTCAAAGAGAAATAATATTTAAAACCAAAGTAGCTTAAAACCACCCTTCGTCTTCCAGTCTATCTTTCCAGTAGATTTTGGTGTTGAAAGGCTTAACTCTTAATTTTAATGGAGCCCTGGTGTGGTCGGGTAGGATAAAGACCAGACTGCTACCCGCATGGTCGACGCTTCGAACCCACCAGCCACTCCTGGGAAACCTACACAGGGTCGCTACGTGTTGCAACAGACTGGACAGCACTTAACAACAACAATTTTAGTATCACGTGCTTCCCTTCTTTTTTTCCTTCTTCTCGTCTTTCCTTCTTTCCTCTCTCCCTAACTTTTTTGTTTTTTCCTTCCATGTTCATATTCTATCCATTCCTTCTTCCTTTTGTGTTTCCTCTCTTCTTTCTCATCCCTGAAGAAAAGCAAGTCTCAATTTTGGGGCCCAACCACTGAAATATCTCTAAAACCATAGTCTTGCCAATTAATTACTCATGGGAACCTGATGTGGCACTGTAGGATAACCACTGGATCACTAACCCTAAAGTGGGTGGTTCAAACCCTCCAGCCACTCCTCTGAAACCCTATAAAGGGTCACTACAAGTTGGAACCCACTCAACAGCACTTAACAACAATAACAGCCATCCAAGCCAGGTAAGATTTCCATGTTGCATATAAACCTTGGTTGCAAACCACAAACCCTTTCTATTATGCTGAGTTTCATGTTACATTGTCGGTTCTTAAATTTTTGTTGTTGTTGTTGTTAGTGCTGTGGACCCATAGTTGTTGTTAGTGTTCTGACCCATAGAGACCTTGTATAGGGTTTCCAAGGAGCAGCTAGTGAGCTTGAACCACCGACCTTGCAGTTCAAATGACTTTGCAGTCTGACGCATTAACCCACAACGCCACAGCAGGACTCCCGTTTAAGTTATAACATCACCATTTTTAGAAGATGTGATGTTCCTGCCCCACTCCCTGTTCTACAGATACCTTTTAAGGTAAAAAGAGAATCCATTTCATGTTCACTCAGGTCTTTGGCCTGTCTGTTGAGAATGCCTGCAAGGATGAAAACTGCTAATTCCATAAGTGATTTAATTTTGATAATGTAATAGCAGACCATTAGATACCAGACCAGATCCAACAGGGATTTCCTCTGCTTTCTCATGTCTGAGTTCTTCACTAATATACCATTTCATACAGAGCTTTTTCAGTAGTTGAACATATTTGGAAATAATTTCAAAGAAATTAATCACCAAAATTTTTAAAGAAGAAACAATACCATCTTTCTCATGCTTGGATAAATAATGCAACATCAGCAGAGAGAGTATCTGCACCAGACTTTAAAGTGTGATTAATTGAGCTTTCTAGAAACCATTGACTTGATTTTTTTTTTTCCTTCTGATATAAATGTATCATAGTAAATATCACCTATCAACCACTTAAGGTTTATTTGGGATTTTTGAAATCAATTGATCTCAGCGACTGGGACACAGTTAAGGAAAAAATTATTTTATATATTCAGCATAATTCATGAAAACATGTCAAATATACTCATAGCTAACACTTACTGTGTGTCAATTTCTCTTGCTGCAAAGATTAGTGTCTTTAAGATACGTCGTGTCCTGCATCAAATATATCAAATTGTTTTTGTTGTACTAGCTTGTTAAATACAGACTATTCTTTCAGAACAAAGACAGATCTATTGCCTCCTTCCTAAACACAGATCCCTCAAATCTGTTCACCAGAATTTCTTCTTGTAGGTTTCATGGAATATTCTGAAGTAACGAACATTAGCCTACTTAGTTTGACATGAACAGACATCCATAGCAACACTACCTCCTTTCCTTTAATTGGAACATAGAGTTCTATGTGGCTTGATATTTGGTGACACTGATTACCAAAGCACATCTCTGTAACAGACTCAAACTCAGCTTCATTTTGGCTTCCTGTTTTCACCCCGGCAATTCACTTAAGGGACAAAATCGTGGTCATGTCTAATTGTACCCAAGTTACTTCAATACTAGAGTAATTGGTTACTTGTGTACTCACTGTCAGGGGTCTGGGTGTCCCTACCAAAAGCAGGTGTCATTATTTGTTAATAGAACTTCCACCTGAAATTAGAAATCCCCACCAAAATTCCAAATGTGAAAAACAAGCTGGCTAAATTTGCTACTTAATTGATTTTTCTTTTTAATAAAGGGCACTAATAACTGAGAGAAAATTAAGAATGAGAATTGTCTACGGAACCTCAGACTTCTCTGCTGAAAACAGTGAAAGCAATGGAATTGGAGGTGTGAGGAGGGCAGAGAAAAGAAGAATGGGAGACAGGGAAGGAGGGAGAGAAGATAAACAGTTCAAGAGAAAAATAATATCATGTTATCAAAACATGCATGCCATTTTATCAGAGCAAGCCTAACTTCTATCATTGAAATCGGAACGGCAAGAATGAGGCTGTAGCTATTGTTTCATTTTCACAAATAACCGATGAGGTAACAGTTTTTGTCCTTACACATCATGCGCTCCATGTCTGCAGACTTGTTCCCCCCTAAAGATGTTGTGGGGCCTGGGGAGCCACTTAAAGTTCCTCACCATGCTTGCCCAAGAAGCACAAAGTGTTGGTGAAGTATAAACAGAGAGTGCTTTTTCTTTGACCCACTCTGCAGTGTGATGGGGTAGTGTTGTTAGTTTATGTGAGAGAAAATAGCATAGGCTTTCTGAAAAAAAGTGGAATTGGATTAAGGCTTTTGTGCAAGCCTCAATGCTGAGGGGAATTAGCAAGAGTTGTAGGCACTTAAAGGGGCCCTCATGCCGAAGCTTATCCCAGATTTTGCACAATAAACATTTGAATATCAACAGTGTTTTGCAACTTGCAGCACTAATGTATAAACTTCTCTCCTTTGAAACTCCCAAATCCTTCCAAATGTCTGCAACACCCTCTACATAAACATATAGGAGCTAGAGGACTAGAAAACACCTAGTCAAAGATGCCAGGCTGCTTAGAAAAATAAAAGTAAAAAGCTTTCTTCTTTTCTATCTTCAGTATCTGTTTTACAATGAATAGCTGGTTTGTGTTTTAAGATGCTCTATTCCATTTTCATTAACTTTCTTTTGGATTTTGCATCCTGAATATGGGGACCTCAAAAAAGGACAAGACTGTGTGGTTTGGTTGAGCATAGTTTTGACAGAGATTTTTTTTCATTATTGTTTTCTAAACATCAGCATCCTATGGAATGCTTTGTTTTAGAAAGAATCCTTATGAATGCTTCAGAGAGAGAAAAAAAAAATGAACTTTGAAAGAAAAGAACGATTTTGTCCATTAAAGCCTGCTGCCTGCCTCCTTGGGATTCAAATATGCAATCCAGTTCCCACCCTGAAAACTAATGTGATACCCAGTCCTCCTGACAGAAGGTTGATTTCATAGCAAGAGAACCAACATCTATCAACTGTTTGTTATTCCTGACATTAAGCATATTCTACTTTTCCTCTTTAAAAATGGTAAACTCCCCAAAGTGAAATCAAAATGTTTTATTATAGAGCTGGGGGTAGGGAAGCAGTTCATTCCTGTCTCTCAAAAGCAATCAGAAGACACATATAATATTTTGTTTTCTGATAAAAGGATATTTGGTTTTGGTTGCTGGTATTGCAAAATTCTTCCTTTCAGTTCTTTGTGTAATGAGTCCAACAGTGTTACTTTATAAGGTTTCTTGCTCTTAATTTTACACTAAAGCAAACACTTGGGATGCAAGCACATTTTTCATCAACATCTACATCAGCAGTTTATGGAACTTAATGAATAAATGGATTCTCCTTTTCTATACAGTATGTATTATCTGGAGATGATTCTAAGAAACTCAGCCGGGTGGTAATGTATTCTACCCAATTGAGGAGTTTGCAGAAAAATATATCTACAGTGACCCGATAGAGTAGTAAAACACTTGCTTGAAATTATTTTTTGTAACTGTGCTCATTTCATGCCTGAGAAGACGGTGGTAAAAATCTCATTGCATTGGGGAGGGTAGGGGGTGGGGGGGGTGGGATGAAGACGTAACTGTCCTGTCCGGTTGTGAAGCATGTAGGGGCAGTTTGCCTATTGAATGTGATACAATGATGTGTAGATGAATAAAGTTATCTCCGGTGGTGAATAGGATGGTGTCACTGAGGGGGCAAGAAGGGGGGAACTGGGAATCTGAAAAGAATTCTTTTTTTTTTTTTCTTTTTCTTAAAAAAAAAAGAACTTGAAGGTCAGGATCCAGCTGCCGAGCAAGAGTAGAACACCACAAAATGCTGGACAGGCCTAAATAAAGACAACTATAGACACTCAGACACACATACTGCACAAGTTTCTTGCTTCACGTAACTAGTGTATTAACATATATTTCTATAGGCAAAGAGCGATTTTTTTCCCTTTAGGCTGTCTTAGACATTGATGAAAACATAGGGACATCAAGAGCATCTGTAAAAATTACAGCTTTAATGAAACAGATGAAACAGGCCATCAAAGGTAGGAAAAAAGAAGAAATTCTAATGATTATGGCTTAATTCTAATAGATTATAATTATTATGATTGGTATGAACCAGTTTCTGACTGACATTCCATTTTCCCCCCATTTAAGCTTTCATTTAAAAAAGGGGGGCACAGAACACCCACTAATTATTCTGCAGGATTTGCTGCTTAACTCAATGCAGGGCCTTTAATCAAATAGAGTAAAGAGATAAACCCTTTAAATAGGAATCATCACAGAGATGCACCATTTTCTTCATCCTGTTCTTCTTACATTGGTTTGAAAAGCTAACGTGTTGATTTCTAATAATTCTAGTTTTGTGATATACAGAGATCATCTGAAGAATTTGTGGGTGGTCAGATCAGATGGGTTATAACTAACAGGTTGGGAAATGTAAGATAAATCAACTTGTTCTTCTAATAATTGTTTTTATCCATTCTCAATACCATTGATTGCTTTTATATTTCTATTCAGAAGTGCTGGTATAGTCCAGGATGCATAAAGATTATTTAACAGTTGTTTCGGTTAAGTGTTTTGTTCTGCACTCTGTTAAGTTTTTAGCAGGCAGAAGGAAGTGCAGAGTACAATTTGTTTTCTTTGCATGAAGATATGTCTGCAAAAAGGCATCTGAAAAATCCAAGTTTAAGATGATTTATAAGCGTGTTTGTTCATTTTATTTCCTTTTTTTTTGGAAACTTAGCTCTCATATCAGGCTGATATTAAGTTTGGAAGTAAGCTACATGAAAGTATTGTTTCTCTTTATTTTGAACTAATTCACAGTAATAACTTCATGGATTTGCAAGTTTTCAAATTATATAAAACACAAAATAAATTAAAATCTTACTTCTCTGTATTTTGTGTTCAGACATTCGTAAGTTCAGGGTAGAAATTCTAATTGACCATTGTAAATACGACAGATAGATTTTGAAGGATATTTTGTTAGAAATTAAATTTTATCTGATAAGTCAAAAGTATGCTTACAAATTAAAAATACTAAACTGCTATGGAAAACCATGAACACATGAGGAATAAGACATAATAACCAAACTTATTTCATCAATCTCTGTAACAGCCTTGTGTGTATGTCTGTGTTTTATCAAAGTCACATTAGAACCTTTCTGTTCACCTCTGTAATGAAGAATCCCAGAAATAATTTACAGATTATAACTGGATGTAGCTATAGGATGACAGCACTTTTTAATTCATGGTAGTTGTTCTATACTTCCACAAAAAATTGGATGCACTACTACATAATGTATGTTGCTATTAAGCTGTTGACATTCTATTGTGTGGTTGGGAGAGGTAAAGTAACCCAGAATGTGAGATTGTCAATGTTTCTTAAAGATGTCTATTCAGAAATTATAGCTTCTCTCGTGTGGTCCTCTGAGCTTCTGTGTGCAGCACTGGAGATGCAGTTGTTAAAGGCGGGATTGGTGGCATGCTGTGTTTAATGCAACTCTAACCAACAACTTTCAGAGATTAGGGGCTGCCAGAATGATGTCAGGGGAGGTTTAAGGGCTCTGCTTTCTGAAGTTGTTCTGAGTTAATAATTAATGGATATCTTTCTTTGATGACTCTTTTATATTTGGATGCAGCTGCCTGAAAATCAACCACAAAGAAAACTTGATTTTGTTTGTCATTAATTTTGACTTTACTTAACAAATGTTTCTGTGCACCCAAGAACCATAACTTTCCTAATTTAGCCTTGGTTTAATGTAGAGATAAAATCTTTGATTCAAACAACTTGTTAAATTTCTGGGGTTGATAAGGCCGATTTTATAAAGCTAGTATGTTCTAAGTAGTATTCACATCTAAAAAAATGCTGAATCCAAAAACCAGTTCAGGGGTAATGCTAATTTTGAGCCAATATGTTCACAGAGGAATTTCTGCTCTAATGTAACGCAATAGTTTATTCTGAGTTCCTTTTTCATATGACTACTTCTTTCTAAGATTTTCTTCTATATGTTTAAATGCTAAAGGGAGAACTACATAATTGTCCACAATAAACAAACACTAAATGTATTTTCTATCCATTAGTCTTGTCAAATAATATACAACTATATAACAAATTGATATGGAAAACATTAGTCATGAAAAAAAATCAAACTTTGAAAAATACCCAACCTTGAAAATATTCAAAATAAACTGCTGCCATAGGGTAACTTATCAAATTTTTTATTTGAACCCAATCCAGTCTGTCTCAAAAAACTCAGTGTGATCTCATACATATAATATTTGCATTATATGTATTGAATAAACTTTGGTAAAACTATACTTAAAGTCATTTCAAACGTCTTTTTTGCAGCAAAAGTATTTCTGTTGACTCAGTGCCAAATTTTAATTACATGAATAATTATTTCTGAATCTCACAGTTCTTCTAAATAGCATCTATTTTAATAATGGCAATTGATCCTTCCATCAGTTAATATACTGTCTTGCTTCAGCAAAAAACTAAACATCTGCTGGTTGCATTTACTGTCACTGAGTAAATTATTTTATTTAAAAGAAATGATGTAAATTAGAGAGAAGTACAGTCTATACATTTTCTGTTTTTATTAATGGAATGGTTTCCTCTTCTTATAAGAACTGTTCTTGTACCTTAAAAAAAAAAAAAAAATCACCATTTGCTTTACTAGATTTATACTAAAAGACTAAGAAATAATATTTGATTCTAGAACAATTATATAAAAAATAAATTCTATGTGATTCTTGGCATTCCAGTTGTTAATCTGTAAGTAGGTGATGGAGATAGTTCAGAACTTCACTCTTGGTGAGGATATTGTTGTGTTTTGCTAAGCCACATTGCATAATGTAATACTCTGTTCTGTTCTGTTCTACCTGCAGCTTTGGAAGATAATGAAAGATTTTTGTCCCTAAATTTTTATTTGCTACAGTAAGGGACACTACAAGCTTTCAACACTACTTTTCCTATTATGTGTTTTTATTGTTGTTTTGGTTTTTCACCTGGAAGCATTTAAAAGTCTTTTACCTGGGCCTTTCTAATACTTATAGATAACATCCTTAAAAAAAGCAAAAGTGGAAACCTTCCTCATAATTCCACCATGCTGGCTGCTGCAATCAGTGATCTTCTGTAATTGATCAGAGCATCTCTCACTTGTTTCTATCTGACAGGTGTCAGATAGAGAAACCGTAGATGCACGGGGTCACAATATATTTGTTCATTCCTTTACCTGTTTCACTAAACAGGTTAGTAAAAGAAACTGCTTCTGTCTTCTTGAAGGTGCGATTACTACTTAGGCCAGACTTGACAATACTTCAGAACAACGTGTCAAAATGATGCGGGGCCTCTTATGAAAACTTCCAAACCAACCAATATGCTAAAGGCGGGTCACATAATGAGCACAAAGAGGGCAGAGCCACTACAAGAAGAATGATTTTACTCGGTGCACCAAGGGTACTGTTTTAAAAAACGAATGCTTCATTTTAAAAAGGAGGGAGAGAAGACCTTTAAGTTTTATGGGAAAAATTAATGTTTTTTTTTTTTTTTTTTCATTAATCTGCAATTGCGCCATCTTTTATAGTTACTATGGAAATGCTTTTTAAAGAACAGTAACACTTGTTGCAAATCCTTTCTCTTGATAGCATCTTGTAGCCACATTAAAAGATTAATTTTGTCCTCATAAGGTAATTTATAAGATCAATAGCGAACATATGATCGTGACCACGTTTTCTGATTGGTTTTGTGTTTCCAATATCAAGGAATATCAGTGCTCTATTTAGAAATGAAAAAGAATACTGGCTTTAAAAAAAAAGAAAGAAAGAAAAATAGGGATTTTATCATTTGTGGTTTAATTCTGTAAAAGTCCTCTTTTCCCTAAAAATGGAGCATCACCTCCTCACTTTTTCTGTGTAGATATGTCATTTATGTCAGTTTCCCAATTGTCAGACACTTTCGAAGGCTAGAGAAAAATTTATTTGAAAGAAATGTTTGACATTTAGAATAATTCAAGGAAGAGGGCATACATTTAACAACATGCCTGACTTCTCAAAAAGAGTGTGCAGATATTTAAGAAATAAAAAACTAAAGCAGTATAAGATTTTTATAGTTTTTTAATCTCGAGAAAGCTTACCACGACATTGACAATCACTATTACTGTTGATTATAATAACTTTACCTAAGAAAATTAGGCATCTTTAAAATGCATTACTTCTATATTGGCCAGATCAAAATTCAAATCTGTACCTTATTATCTTTAATCATAAATCCACTTTCCCTGGCATAACACCTAAACTGAGAATATGCACCTCATGAAAAATGAATGGCTAAGCCACATTCACTCCATTAGCTTTAAACCATGACAAGATTAAATATTTTTCCCTTAAATTGATTTTATGTATTCCTGCTGTTTTTACTGAGTCCTTCACTTTGTACTTTGGTTATGTTACCCTTTGCTCAAAAGAAGTCCTCTGCTGGAATATTAGAAAATGGGGGGAAAAAACCCACCATTGTTCCATGGTAATAGATATTGTTTTAGAATGTTTGTCCTTGAGTTTAAAATAAAAGATATGTTAATAAGTGCCCTATTCAAGATTTTAGTCTCCTACACTAAGAAGCTTGTTTTCATTTGATGAAAACTATTAATGCTAAAACAAAAATTGTTTGGATTCATTTATGAGGGATATGCACCTAGCTCTTTAGTGAAACTCAGTGATCCAGTAAGGCTTCCTAGCTTTTTTCCAAGCTGTGAGCATACTGAGTATTTAAGAATGAATAAGAGTGAAGGTGGGGGGTAGGTTTAGCTAAATAAAAGATTGCTTGATATCTTGGGGTTCTTTGAAGAGTTTTATAGGCTTAGAGTTCTCCATTTGAATGAAAGACTTTTCTCTTAACTTTTATATATGGAAGTTTGTTAACCTGCATTTCAATTATTGAATAATTAATTAATTATACTAATTATCTTAGTGAAAAAAATTTACACTGTGAGCAAACTTATCTTAAATCATAAATTGAAACTATATACTTGGTATTGAAATAATTTAAATTGTCTTAAGGTGTCAATGATTTTAATTCTTCAATGGGAATGTTCACTTTATATAAAAAATATTAAGGCATTTGTTCTGGATTATTAGTTCATTATTTATCAAACAATATATTTAAATGATAAAGTATCAACATAACTTATACAAAAATATATAATTATTTATATGGCATAATATTTATACTTTTGAAATTTGTAAATGTTCACACCTTGAGAAAATAAAATTTTGTTCAAGAAATTTTTATGAGGAAGCCTGATTTTATAACCAAGAAAAATAAGAGAAACAAAGAAGAGTCAATGGCACAAAATATAATTTTATCTTCAGAAAATTCATCTTTTCAAAATGCATTTAATGTAATTAAATACATACTAAATAAATACATAACCAAATTATGTAAATTGAATGACTTTTTTTGTTTTTTTTTTTATTGAATGCTGACTTTCTTCTAGGTTTTAAACTCTTATCCTTCACTCGCTGAGAATACTTAAATAAGTCTTCAAAAGCACAAAGTAAATACAATGAACTGAATCTTGCAGATTCCTTGAAATGATTTTACTAATGAAAACAAATCAAAGGCAAACAGAGTACATATGTCCCAATACTGACACACACCTAGGAGAAGCACAAAATTCAATTTCAGTCAGCTCAGAATTGTTCACTTCTCCTAGCAAAATGCCTCTGCCAAATACTGTTTTTTAAGGATAACCAAGATTAGGATGGTAAACTTTTCACTGGTTTATTTATTAACTATGATATAAATTTAGAATTTGAATATAATCACATCTTCAAAATTATCTCTAAAAACTTTCTTTATATCTTATATGTGGTCTGTATATAAAATCTGGATTCTAGATATAGACCCAATAGATAAAATGAGTAAATTATTAAATTAAAATTGTCACTCAAAATGTTGGCATATTTTTATTCAGTGTTTATAGATAGTCCTGAATTGCTTTGCAAGATTTTTTTTTTTATTATGAAATTATAGAAACTGAAGTGGTATTTCATTATAATTGTCTACAATAGATTGCATTTCTAAATCACTGATTATTTAAAATGATAAATCATAAAATCAAAATAAACCATCAACCATTACTCATTCTATACGGTCTAATAAACCAAATACCAAAATACCAAATCAGACACTCTCAAGTTAATTCTTGATAGCTCTTTCTAAAATAACTATTAAATTATATTTAAGGAAAAGTGTTTACAAAATATTATAAACTAAGACCCCATTCTTACTGCCTTTATAATATAGATTGTTGAAATTTCTTACACTGAATTTTCTTTAAAAAGGAGATTTTTTTGAAATTTGCAACAGAATGAGAAAAGCGTGACAATATATTAAAAAGAGGTCTCTGATTCTTATAGACCTTGTAAAAACTCTGACATCTACTTTGGATTAGTTTTCTGTTTGACTTTATTAGAGTCCAAATCAAATATACCAACTTAGCCCAATATGTCTAAAATTAATCTTCTATAAATACCAAAATACTAACAGTCAAAAAGGAAGTTTGTTTATATTAAAGTAAATAAGCAAGACTTTTGACATCTAATTATTATCATTTATTTTAATACTACAAAATATTCTAAATGTCTAATCAACTGCTTAAGCTTCACTAATTTCAGTATAATCATTTAAATATTTCATTCAAAATTATAATTAAAAAAACATCAAATACAATATTATGAATTATTTGGTATTTAAATACATAGTTTAAAAGTCATTGCTTTAAAATATGTTGGAAGTGAGTGTGATATTTCATTTTGTTTTAGACTTAACAAAAAAAAAAACTGACAAATGGCAGTAATACGAACCAAAATATAAAATTGTTTGTATTTTAAAATTTTAAATTAAAGATTGACTGTTTATACTGAAATATTTAAATTCTCATTTCAATTTTAAATTGAGAAAAAAATTACATTTCCCATACTTTTCGTAAATAAAGCTTCTTCACAGTAAATTATGAAAAATATGTTCCTGTGCCACATTTGAAACACAAATTGAGATTAATTATCATATATGTGTGAGAAGACTTATGGCCTAGAGAGTATAATACAATTTAAAGAAAACAATAGATGCATTAGTTGTGTTACTTTTTTCATCATTTGGAGACAAAAATGATTGCTGCCTTATCCAAAAAGATCAATATTTAATTTTTTAAAATTAACTCAATATTTAAAGAGTCTATTATTATAAAATTTGAAACTGTTTCCTTATTTTGACATTCTGTGTTATTTTGAATTTTATTAATAAAACTTTTGAAATATTTATAGCCTATAACTTACACTTGCTGTAGGTGAAGATATTGGCTAGCCTTTTGTCTATGGTAGCTGAATAAAAGGAATGCCAAAGTTATCTCCTTATTTTATAACTAAAAGTGATGTTTTACTGGACTGCAAATCACAGAATCAGCAGTTCAAACCCACCAGCTGCTCCTCGGAAACCCGTACAGGGCAGCTCTGAGTTAGAGTTTTGTCATCATGCCTTTTCTGTGTGTATACCATATCACAAGTTATAATCATTAAATCACCCTTTATACTACATTAGATATTTTAACAAGCATTATCAGAGATAAGAATTATGGTACGTGAGCATTTTTGCCTTGTTAAAGGTAACATAATAAATCTGAACCATAAATTACTTCCTCATTTGTTTTCTCAGATTCTAGGTGAATGATTAAACAAACAAACAATTTTCTGAATTTTAACCTCTTCTCACAAAAGAAAATTTGTATTACAAAATGATCCTATTTACATAGTCAAGAGCATGTTAGGTAGTAAGAAATTAGAACATTCAAGAATGAAGCATTTCTTCCAAAAATATAAAAGGCAATCAAATATAGAAGAAGTTTTTTGAGATCATATAGAATAAAAGCTCTTTGGGTTATAATATAGATTTTTTTTTTAAAGCACCCGTATTAATATGCTTAAAAATGCACACTAGAGATACACACCTGTATTTTTATGTATATGTGTGTGTATAAAATGTCCTTGTTCTTGCTAAGTGCCTTTGAGTCAGTTCTGACTCATAGGGAGTTGGTATAGGGTTTCCTAGGAGCCTCTGGTAAGTTTGAACCGACCTTGCGGCCCAGTGCTGTCTCTTACAGCACCTCCCCAGGACTCTGTATATAAAACAGAAAAAATTAAATAAGCCTGGATGATATAAATATTTTCAGACATTTTGTTGAGCTAACCACGGTAACCTCAAGGTTGGCAGTTCAAACCCACCAGCTGCTCTCAGAAACCTTGTGCAGGGTCATTATGACTTAATGACACACAACAACAACAACAGGAGTTAAATGACCTCATTGTCCCAAATCTTCCATCAGAGAACATATAAAAATTACAGTTACAAAGTAAAATTTAAGTTGAAAATACATCATTAGTTTGAGGATTTTTCCAATCAGTTTAGTTTAGTGATTTGCTGCCTATTAACAAGAGGAAGTTGGCGGTTTTTGAAGCACTGAGTTGCGGATTATCATTATTTTGATGAGGCCACCCTACTATGATAGGGCAATGTAATCAGAGCATTGAATTAAGTCAAGCTCTAGTCTAAGAAGAATAAACTATATTCATCAGTAAATGTTCTTAATGGAAATCTTGAAAATATTTCATTATTCCTAATTTAATTAAGATGCTTTGAACAGTTAACTACAGGTCTACGTTCAAACTCAAGGATATGTTAGCAGGAAAACTATCAGAAATAGTGCAGAAGCTCCTAATTTCAATTGTGACATCTTTGTTTCCCAAAAATGAAAAATAGACTTATTAATTTTACAAGCATGCATTTTGTACAGTTTTGAAACTTTGCAATATCACTGGCTACATTTTACTCATAAAAACCTGCTTCAACTAACATGTTAATTAAACATCAATTTATAAATATTTATACCGGGCTTATGCTAATATGAAGTTCAATCATATTGGTCCTATATGTATAAATAATGGAGGTCTGGTGGTGTCAAAAATGTACCTCAGGATGAGTGTATAACATTTGTCAGAATGCTTATAGACAAATATGGTTTTGCCTTCTTCCCTGGGATGTGTACTATCTTTGTACTGGGGATAATATAGCCCACATGCCAGATAGGTTCAGCATTAGGAGGAGTGCAGCCACACACCTCCACAATGCCAGGTCCAGAAGTGCAGACAGCAATGAAGTTATCAGCAATATTTCTAGAGGGTTCCTCTGCCTGAAGAACATCACTTACTCAAGCATGACTGCAATGTAATTCATTCTATCAGCTCGACATTTTATCAGTATAAGATCCACAGCTATCCAGACATATACATCACAGCTGCAACAAACTGGTGTATGGTGAATGCTTTTCAGAAAAAGTATCAGGAAAGGTCTGGGAGACGATTCTGTTAGTAAGTGCATATAGTGGCCAGCTGAATCTAAACACAGTGCACAGCTACGCTGAATGAATTGCACAGAGTCATACTTTAGACTCTCCCTTATTTTATTTCATGCTTAACTTGATTCGTTCCCTCTAACTTTCTACAATAAAGTAGGAAAAGGGCTCTGGTATGCATCAAGCAAAGGGTATTGTACCACAAATCCATTTGGTGTCCTTGCCTGATGTAATTGCTCTGAGTGGTGCAGGGTGAAGGGATGGAGATATGTGAATGATCTGATGAGCTTGGCTCAACTGGGGGCATCTTCTCTACACAGCTAAATTAAAACCCTCCCTGCAATTTCTCTCCTAATCACCCCCTCCGAGGCTGTAATTGGTGATGGTCACTTAACTCCTTCTCTCCTTGTAGACTCAAACATGCAGTGTCTCTTTCGATCCATGCAGATTATTAGGTCCCTGGAAAAGGCTTCAAATAGCACTTACTCCAGAGACTCCGGACAGGAGGTTAAGACAGAAGACTTTTGGCGATGTCACAACTCACTGCTCTTGTACTGTGTCTCCTCCTTTATTCAAATAAGAGAAAGAACCGACATCTCCTCGACTTTTTTCACATGTTCACAATAAATGCCTATATAGTAAAATAACTAAGGATTATACTGCATTCACTGAGCCTAGAGTCTGTTGAATTAATGATGTCTTTTAAAAATTGAAGAGTACTATTAAAAAATTAGATCTGAAGATCATGTTAGAGAAATTCTAATTGAAATTAAAAATAAAACTCTCCATGTAAAAAAAAAAAAAAAAACCAGCGGCACTTGAACCAAATATTGAATGAAACAAAGCCAGTTTATTTGAAAATGAATGCTGTTTGTTCCATTGTTTTCTCCTCTGATTACTTTGTATAACCTGAGGATGTTAATTCTTAGGAGTCAATGGTGAATTGGGGTGAATATAGGAGATACCCAAATCTCGAAGATGATTGTAGGGGTGGGGTAGTGCATTAACTGAAGGAATTGTGTCAGCCACTAAAGACACACACACAAATGAGGCTCCCTCCCTGTCCATAAAGAGCTCATTGTTCCATGGGGAAGAAGATGGGCAGTCAAAAGAACATATAACTCAAAGACCATTCTAAGCATGTAGTCAGAGAAAAAGGCACAAAACACAGGCAAGAGGAGCAGAGATGAAGGTAGAGTCACACAGAATCATATGCTACCTAACAAGAGACCAGAAATAAAACGCGGCCTTTCTCACAAATCTGTGCTTTCATTGATACAAGTGATACAAAAGCCACATCCACGCTTGAAAGAATGACCTCAGTAGAACTGGGCCCTTCCACGCTGGTCAGACAATAGAATCATATGGTATGTATCTTGGTGGAAACTTAAGTCTGTTTCTCAAACCATGGTAACAACTTTAAAAAGTATGTGGGTTGAAAGGGAGATTGGAATGACAGGAGGTAGAGAATCAATTCCCTTGCCCAGGGGAAACAACTCTCTCTGTCGGATCATGCTCACATAATATTCAACAAGTTTATCTTGAATATCACACTTCAGATGACTCTGTTATTGGGAGAGAGGAGTGAGAATGTAATTTACCAAATCATTGTGAAGACAGTCCTCAATTGTACCAGGCAAAAAGCCAATTCAACTGGAGGGGAAACTAGATTTTGTTGCAGCAGCTCTAAGAAAGCAATACACTGAAACCAAAAATCAGAGTTTGGAAAAGGAAATCAGAGGAACAGGACAAGGAAGAGCCCCAGTAAGATGGATTGGCAAAGTGGTGGCATCAATGGGCTCAAGCGTGGCAACAATTATGAGACTAGCCCAGGACCAGGCAGTGTTTCTTTCTGTTGTGCATTGGGTCACTGTGAGTCAGTACCGACACGATGGCAGCTAACAACAACGAAGTCCTCTGGCCTCGTGCAGGGAGAGTGGTCGCCAAGGCTGGGAGTTGACTTCCATCATTACCTTCAACAACTACTGACTTGGAAGAATAAAAATGTGAACTTGTCTGCCCATTGGGTCTACTGTGTGAATTTAAACCATTTCTATTTCGCTTCTGTTTTAGTTTGTTTTATAGACCAGGAACTGTGTGAGTCTGAGATACTTACTATTTTGCATCAAGGTCAGAAGGACCCTCGTCTTGTGTTCCCTTAACTTGCTGATTATTGGAGATGAATGAAAACATAGAGATTCCTCCTTTCATTGCAAAAGAGAAGAAACTATGTCCAAAAAGTTGTAGTGACTTGCCCAAACGACCAGTTCATGGCTGACAAAGGTGAGGCCAGAACATATATGGCTGGGATCCTAGCTTGATTCTCTTACCA
>NW_006408666.1:5180403-5185774 GCF_000296735.1 Chrysochloris asiatica | reverse complement strand
CCCCTGAGCCTGCTTGTTCGGGTATTCTGTGTTGTTGTTGGCAGAGCTCTCTGCTATAGGTCCACCCGATCCACCATCTTGTTTGTTCCCCTCCGGATGTTATCATTTTTAATACCCTCCTTATTTGTCTTACTCATGGCCAGGTACTGTCAAGACATTGAGAGGGAACATGTAACTCGAGTCCTTGGAGAAATGTAGCCCGGGGAGGTGGCAGAGAAATAAACTGGAGTATCTTGTGCATGGAACTGGATGGGTTTTGAATAGGCAAAGAGAAGGACAGTGTTACTATTCATTTATTTACTGTTTCCTGTTTCTTCTCCCACTAGATAATATGGTTAAAGTTCTTCAACAATTAAATGTGTGACATTAAGGAGTCCTGGTGTGGTGCTATGGGTTAATGAGCTAGACTGCAAGGTTGGTTTGAACCGCAAGGTGGGCAGTTCAAGCTCACCAGCCACTCCTTGGAAACCCCATACAGGTTCACAATGAGTCAGAACTGACTCGGTGACAATTAACAACAAAAGTGACCTAGACAATGAGAACATGTATATATTACATCTTACTGATTCCTGATGTGGTGCTGTGAGTTGATGCACTGGACTGCAAAGTCAGGTTGAATCGCAAGGTCGGCAGTTCAAGCTCACCAGCCACTCCTAGGAAACTCTATCCAGGGTTGCTGTAGGTCAGAACTGACTTGATGGCACTCAACAACTTAACAACGGAAGACAAAGGAGATAAGCACAGACACACTTGCCCTTCCTTCTCCATTCCTGAGTCTATTCTTCAGAACTATGGGCAGTGGAGGAAATCAGCCAAACAGACACCTAGAGCACACCAAATGGAAGAAGAGCCCTGAGCAAAAAGACTTCTGCTCTCCGCCCATCACGCCACACACACTTGAAATTATTGATGCCTATAGCTTCCCTCCAGGAGCTCTGGTAGCGTGGTGGTTATGAATCGTGCTGTGAACCACAAGGTCAGCAGTTCGAAACTACCAGCTGCTCCGCGCGAGAAAGATGAGGCGTTCTGCTCCCATAAAGATTTATAGCCTTGGAAACCCTTTCAGGGTAGCTATGGGTGAAACCTACTTAACAACAATAGCTTCCCTCCAGGGATTTAAAATATCCTCCCACTGAGAAGCAAATCACATAATAGCCAGAGTCCTGATGTGAGCAGCATGAGTTTCCTGTGGCTTTGCAAGAGGTTTGGAATTGGTGGGATCTCCTTCACTTTCAAGTCCAAATATATGGACCATATCTTCCTTTGAAGGGTATACGCTTGTTTGCTCAAGGGTTGACTTTAATGCAATGATCTTTCAAACAACAGGGCAAGTCAATACATTTTCTAGAAGGCTCCCGAGATGTGGCAGATAATACTGGGCATGACCCTAGAGAATTCAGATGGGATACTTTTCCCCCATATTTGGCAGGAGGTTATGTACATCAGCTTCTTCCTTCCAGGTCAAGGGGGACTGGCTTTATGGTGGAAGACTCTTATCCGCAAACAGGGTGCTCTGAGGTTGAAGAAATGGGAATCAATGGGGCTGTGTAGATTTCAACTACAATGAGAGAAGTAAGTGAGCGATTCAAAGTAGGGGCCCAAACACACATTGTAATAGATTGAATTGTGTCTTGAAAAAAGATATATTGAAGTCTTAACCCCTAATATTATGAACATGACCTTGTTGGGAAATAGGATGTTATCAGTTAGAGGAGCTGATACCACAAAAGGGTGGGTCTTACTCTAACCTAAACAGTGACCTTCCAGAATATGAGAAGAGACACACACAGACAAACAGAGCAAAGGTGGCCATGATAGTTTTGTGATAAGTTGCAGTTGCAAGTCCAGGACCACCTAGGGCTACCTGAAGCTGGGAGAGAAAAATAACACAGCTTTCCTAGAATACTCAAAGAGAAAATGACTGTGCTGGCTCGATGGCACACAACCATTGCCACCACCCAAACTGGTGGATATGCTGTAGGAGAAGCACTGTATGGCAATTCACAGGGTTAGCACTTCAACCCCACCATCTGCTCCGTGCAAACTCTATCCATCGTCTTTATAGTTGGAACCGACTTGATAGCATTTAACAATAACAACAAAACTGTAAGACAATACATTTCAGTTCTTAAAAGTTAACCATTTTATTGTATTCTGGTGTCACACCTCTAAGAAACTAATACACTGATACCAAAAGTCAGAGTTTGGAAAAGAACATTAGAGAGCTAGAAAATCAAATGGCTTCCAGTGGGTGAGCAGGATATTTGATGGGAGAACCACCTGGGGCCAGTGTTCTCTGTGTCCCCACACAAGGGAATTCAAGCAGCATGTGAGGACCAGGGGTGGATATCAGTAGGTGCTGATGCCAGTACATTTGTCTAGAAGCTTGGAGAAGGCATTTTCACAAAAGTCTCCAGACTACAGAACCTTTGGATATAAGCTCAGAACCTGCTGCAGTTTTGTTAACTGTGGCATTATTGACACCGAGAAGAGCCTGGCATTCAATAAATTTTGAATGAATATGATTCAACTGTCCCATTTCCTCCTCACTACCAGCCAGGAGACACTTGGTATGAGATCAAGACATCCTTTTAAAACCCTGCTGCTTAACCTACAGGCAAGAGATTAATGAACATTTTCCCATCATATATAAGTCTCTAATATGAAACACTGAGATGGGAAGAAACAAATATAAAAAGCAACTTGGAGGGAAAGTAAACTTCAAGTAAATTATCATTAATTTTCCTACAATGCAACTATCAGAGAAGCAAAAGTATTACAACTTTTAAGGAACAATTTTTAAAGTAACCAAAAATCATAAGAAATTTAAAAGCATAATAGTAGAAAGAGGAAATCAGTAAAAGACTTAGTTAAAGTTGAAAAAAACCTGTAGAAAGAATGAAGCACAGAGACAAAGAAAGAGAAAATAGAGAATATGCAACTCTGGTAGCATAGTGTTTACGAATCGGGCTGCGAACCTTAAGGTCAGCAGTTCAAAACTACCAGCTGTTCCATGGGAGAAAGATGAGGCTTTCTGCTCCCATAAAGACTTACAGCCTCAGAAACCCTGTACAGGGTTGCTATGAGTCGGTTCCAACTCCACGGCACATAACCACCACCACCAAGTGTACAAAGCTAAATTATGAGTTTTAATATCTGAATAACAAGAGTTCCAGAATGAACAAATAAATATATTGGAGGAAAGGAAATAATAAATGAAGTAATTCAAGTGATTTTTCTAGAACTAAAGGATATGGTCATCCAGATAGAAAAGAATCCTGGAACATGTTTAGCATAATAGAAACAGACCCACAATCAGCTACTTCATCATGAAATTTCAGAAGTTTGGTGACAATGATAAGGTCCTACCTATAAGGAGTGTGGGGAAATGGGATACATAGAAAGAATGAGCAATCAGAATGACTTAGATTTCTTAACACTGATGGTAGATATCAACAGACAACTGCCATCAATAATTGTGAGAGAGAGAGAAAGAAAAAAACACTTCATCCTAGAACTCTATTCCTAGTCAAACCACAAATAAATATAAGAATGAATATAGAAAATCTATGCATACTGGGTCTCAGGAAGCTACAAGAAGATATGCACCAGAAAACAAAACAAAGCTGGAGGAGAAAGAAAACAAGATTCAACACAGAAAAAGAGAGGCGAGATCCCAGCAGACACAATGAAAGGAGGTTCCAGGATTAACAGCTGAACTTTAGGTAGAGAGGATAACCATACTAGATGAAGGAGCTCCAAGAGAAAAGAAAGATGTATTAGAACACATAGGATTTAGAATATCCTAAAAAGAATGTTTAAGTGATCTTAAGGATTAAAATGTTGGATAATTTAGGTTAATAATATAACCTAAATTTCAAAATACCTATATTAAGAAGATACAGGAAAGGAGTCTTAGTTGTTGTTGTTAAGTGCCTTCAAGTATGTTCTGTCTTATAGCAACTCCATGCTCAACACAACGAAACAGAGCGTGGTCCTGCACACTCCTCACAGTTGGTATGCCTGCACCCATTGCTGCTGTCACTGTGCCAAACCATCTCATTGGCATCCTCATCTTTTTCACTGATCTCCACTTTACAAAGCATGATGTCCTTCTCCAGGGACTGATTCCTCCTAATAAAACATCTGAAATATGAGAGACAAAGTCTTACCATCCTAGCTTCTAAGGAACACTCAGGCTGGTCTTTCAACACACACCAGTTTGTTCTGGCAGTTCATGGAACCTTTAATGTTCTTCCCCAACACCATAACTCAAATGCATCCATTCTTCAATGGTCTTCTTTATTCATTGTTCAACTTTCACGTGTATATGAGACTATTAAAACAAATCATGCCTTGGTTCAGGTGTGCCTTAGTTCTTAAACTGATATCTTTGCTCTTAAACACTTTAAAGAGGTCTTGTGCAGCAGATTTACCTAATTCAATACATCCTTTGATTTCTTGGCTGCTGTGTGAGTGAGCATCCAAGTAAAACGAAGTCTTTGAAAACTTCAGTTTTTTTCTCCACTTATCATGTTGTTTATTGGTCCAGTTGTGAGGATTTGTGTTTTCTTTATTCTGAGGTACAACTTATACTGAAGGTTGCAGTCTTTGATGTTCATCAGTAAATATTCTAAGTTCTTTTTGTTTTCAGAAAGCAAGGTTGTGTCATCTGCATGTCACAGGTTGTTAATGAGTCTTTCTCCAATCCTGATGCTACATTATTCTTCATATAATATAGTTTCACAGATTACTTGGTCAGCATTAAGATTGAATAATGTGGTGAAAAAAACACAATCCTGGCAGACACCTTTCCTGATTTTAAACCATTCAGTATTCCCTTAATCTAGTCTAGCAACTGTCTCTTGGTCTATGTACTGGTTCCTATTCACCAGTAATTATCCATACATTTGATTGCGTGTTTGATTAATTTCATACTGAAGAAGTTGGTAGAAGTATTCAATTTCATCACACTGGCTTTAGAGGTTGTATAAATGTATATATTAGTGGTATTAATTGGTCTTCCTTTTAGGCATATCGATATTATCATATCACAGCATTAGGCTTTAAGAGAGACCTTGCAATGTTCTTTTTGAAGATGAATGTGATGCCATTCTGCATCAATTTATCATTCATGGCATAGTAAATCATATAATTGTCAAATTCACAATGATCAATCCTAGTCCATTTTAGCTCACTAAAACCTAGTGAGGAGCTTGGTCAACAACAACACGGAATACCGGGTCAAGAGGACTCATGAGTTGGTGTTGGAACTCTGTAACAAATATAAAGGTATGTTTGGAGGTTCGGAGGGTTTATAGCTGGTGAATTTGCAGGAGAATCCAGAAATTCATTATTTTCTGGATCAAGA
>NW_006408666.1:5175716-5176983 GCF_000296735.1 Chrysochloris asiatica | reverse complement strand
ACAATTTTCCTAAATTCATTCTTCATACATTCCCTGTCCCACTTACCAAGGAACATTTGTAACTGTTTCTCCTCATTTTAAGTTATGCCCATCAGCAGGTGAAGGTCTCTAAAGCTTAACTCCATTCACATTAGAATGGTTAATTCTGCGTTGAGGAGGCAGCTTTTACTCAGTTGTATTTTGAATACCTTCCAACCTGAGGGGCTCATCTCCCGGCACTATATCTGATAATATGCTGATGCTATTCATAATGTTTTCAATTTCCAGGACTATATGTGACAATATAATGCTGCTGTTTTTAAGGTTTTCAGTGGCTAAATGTTCACATGTAGTCCACCTCTCCTTCTTCCTAATCTATCTTAGTCTGCATGCTCAACTGAAACTTTTCCACGGTGGGTGGGTGACCTGCTGGTATTTAAAACACAGGTGGCAGAGTTTCCAGCATCACAGCAACACGCAAACCACCACAGTAGGACAAACTGACAGATGAGTGGTGAAGGAAAAGAGTCCATTATTTTAAAATAAAAAATCAACTAGATAGACAAACAAGCTCGTAAGAGATGTGGAAAGATTTTCCAAATAATCTGAGAAAAGATGAGAAAGTAACTGTTCTTATGGAGGGGAAATGAAGGTAAAAGAAGCAAAAGTCTACTAATTTTCATAGCAGGCTTTATAAAACAAACTTTACTCTTTTAAACTGTGTGTCTATATTGCCAATGTCATGGTGTGGTATAAATGGCTTGTGAACAATACTAACCTAAAAGTTGGCAGTTCGAACCCACCAGCAACATCCCAGAAGAAAAGCCTTAACAAAAATTACAGCCCAGAAAACCCTTTGGAGTAGTTCTAATCTGTAACATACAGGATTATCATAAATACATATGACAAGAGTGGGTTCCTGGTTTAATAAAAATTTGATATTTTAAAAAATCAGTGGCAGCTTTCCTGTCTTTTGAATCTTGTTTTCCCTTGCATACCATTATAAAATAGACACTTGAGGGGAAGAGAAAGGAATAGCCAAAAATATCACCATAGAAAGCTTGTCTTCTGCCTATAACTGATTGGAATACCTAAAGTGGGGCTATAATGTGCCCCGTGAAGGAGGCTTCCTGCAGAACCTATGCATTACATAAGACCATACCTGGAATCCTGAACCGCATCCAGAATCTTCTGACGTGGGAAATTTCCACTTGAAAGGACAAACAGACCAGCTTGGAGAGGCTAGACGAACTGAAGATACGTCTTGAAAGAAAGACCGACAGGAAAA
>NW_006408666.1:5148376-5175203 GCF_000296735.1 Chrysochloris asiatica | reverse complement strand
TGATACAATCTGATGAACTTGACCTACACCTATGGATGTAGTAGCTCAAAAGAGGGAACACATCTTTATAGTGAGGATCATTCCCACCCACTCAATACACAAGGTAGACAGGGATGGGCAACTTGGACATTGTCTACCAAAATAGGGGAGCTACAAAGGCAAGAAGTGACTGGCTTACAAGCTTTCAAAGGGGAGTCTAGATCCAAAGAGCACAGAGGAAGGTAGAATCTCCAGAGTAGGATCCAATCTGTCTGGGCGGGGCTGATGAAAGGAGATGGGGATAGGACTCTTGTGGTACAATAGTGAATAATTGCTATCAGGACTGACTGTGTGGGTTTGAAATGTAAAGGTAGACGTTTTTGTAGCAAAAGAAGGGGAGTGATTGAGTTTGCAGCCCAGGAGTGGAAGTCCCTGGGACCATCAAGGAAGACAAACAGATGTGAGATCCTACCCAGAGAAACAGTGGCGCCAGAGATGGAGGCAGAGACAATGACATGGAGCGATAGAGCAGCTGGGAACTCTAGACCCAGAAAGGGAGAGGGGCTGTGTGCTTATGACCAGGGGGCAGGCTTACAGGGTATACCCTTTGGTTGGCTAATGAAGTATGGAGGGGATTGTAACCATGGCAATGAAACGATATATGATAGAATGAATGTAAAGGTAATGTTCTACCATGTAAACTCTCACATAATTCACAATAAAACAGTTTTAAAAAAAAAATTAGAGGCACTATTGCCTTCCAAATAAACTAGTGTGGTGTGACATTAACAAAGCATCAGCACTGCTAAACAAAAACAACCCCCCCACCCACCCCCCCATACACAATTGTTTTGGCAAGGCAGACAGTGACAAAAAGAAAAAAGTGGCTTAAATTACCTCAGAAGAAAGTAAAGTCAGACTTCTGAAAGACCTTCCTGACCACCAAGAGATGCCTACAGATGGAAAAGGAGTAGAGAACTTTCAAGAAAGATTAGAAAAAAATTACCCATCTCAGGTGACTGGACTTCGTGTCCAAGTTATTCTGTGTGATTTTTATATTCTTAAAGGGGACTACTTACTGACTGTTAATCTATAGATAATGTTTGATTTATCAGCAGGATTCCTAACTAAAACAGATTCCTGAATCTTAAGGAAGCTCAGGGAACATTAAAGGAAACAATGTTCCCCAGAATTTTCTCTGTTGCAGAAAACGTAAAATATGTTTTAATTAAATAAGGCAAAGAGATGCTCTGTTCACAGCAACGGGTGTTCCTGTCATAGGATAGCTTTCATATGTCATCCCAGATAATCTGGGATTTACTCTGGTTTACCTGCCCAGCATCAACCCAGCAACTCCACAGCAGATAACCTGCCACCCACCACATGGCACAGCATACAGCATAGCTCTCACACAGTCCTCATCAGAGGAAGGAATCTGCCGTTCCTGTCCTCTAATCCCTCAATCCCTCAGCTATGCAGAAAATTAACAGGTCACGAGTCCTGTTGTGGCACTGTGGGTTAATGCAGTGGACTGCAAGGTTGGTTTGAACTACAAGGTTGGTGGTTCAAGCCCACCAGCTGCTCCTCGGAAACCCTGTATAGGGTGGCTATGAGTCGGACATGACTTAATGGCACTTAATAACAAAAACAAGTGATGATCTGTTATCATAATCAAAGTAAAACTTGCTCTGAAGTCATTCCCACTGCATTTGCTGACTGTACCTCATGTGTCTCCCACTAAAGAAAACAGGGTCAAGGAAACAGAGAGAGTAGCATGCTCATAGTACGGCCTCTAAGTTACTAATCACTTACTAAGCACACAGCTTCAGCAGCACAGTTAAGAACTTCTAATGAGATGTCACACACGTGAAGTGAAGCCCTGAACAGCATTCCTGGACTCGTCCTTTTAATATTTAAAGATGACTCTTCAGTCGCACCCCAAGTGTTGTGTCTCGGGAGAAAAAGGTTTTCGAGAATGGGGTAGACTTCCAATTTGTGGCTTTATCAAGTGAACATTCATAATTATTTTATCTGATATCTGCAATTTTCTACCCCTCACCCGTCCTCACCGTCTCCTTGTTTATAATGGCGCCAATAAACTAAAGATCACTCATATTTTCTAGGAGTTCTGTCTTTGTTGACTATCTTTCCTGCTTTGATACTTCAGTTGGCTTTGTTGTGAGGATAAGTTGAGAGTAATATATTTTCCCTGTAGTGTATGGCCTCAGAAGGTTAAGTTCATCATTCCATCCTGTGGTGATCGCTCTTGACCTTGACTTTACAAGCTTTAGAGCAGACTTACATTTGATAAGCATCATGTGATTAAAATAATATTTAAATGGCATTTTTCTCAAGGACAGAGCCAAGTAGTTAGACACCGAAGACTCTTCTTCAGATGGAACTACATACATTAATCAGGTCTTGTATTTGAAGAACATCTTCTACCCTAGCTGTGGCAAAGTCAAAAAACCATACAGAAGTTCCTAATGCAAAGTGGGTATGTTAATCTAATTAGTTACCAAGCTACTATTTTATCCCACTATGCTCCCTTGTTTGAACATCCCATGTCTGAGTGGATCTATTCCTGCCTGTCTGCCCTTCCAGATGGTTGCATTTCATGACCAAATCTTCGGGCTCTTGTCCCTCTTGTTCTGTTGTCAAATTATAACTAAGCATTTTCTTTCCTAATATGGGGCACACTTTGGATTTACATAGTTGCAGAACTACCAGTCATCCCTCCCAGTACCTTCTCCTCGGCTGGATTCAATAATTCACTGCAATAACCACACCAATACCATACTTACAGTTATGGGCTTTATTAGGAAAATTAACAGGTTACAATTTAGGGTCCCAAGTGTCCCATGCACAGTTCTTCCAGTGAGGACAGTGTCTCCTCGTCCCTGCCCAGGCAATGTTGCAAAGTTCTTTTATGGATGTTGATAAATGCCCACAGAACACTGCACTCTGCTATAAGCTTTAACCGAAAGGCTCTCAGCTTTAGCTCATGGGTCAACAAACTTAACCACCAAACTAAATGAAGCTACCACACTCCACAATTACACTCCTCCCCGAAGGCGCTCAGCTTGACTTGCTCCGTGGGTCAGGAAGCCCACTGTTCTGGCTCTTGGTTCTAATGCTGCCATGCCACCGGCACTCCTTCAGTGTCACAGCTGTCTGCTGGGGCAAGGAGGTTCAACACACAGGGATATTGGGGTCCAAAGGACACACTCCACTCCTGGCATTTCTTTCTTAATCATAGAGAGATGCCTGCCACCCCTGTTTCTAAGACGACTCATTTTATAACCAGCAGATGACAACATTGACCAATCAAAATTAGCCCTGCTATAAGAATTTCTGACAAATGAATCATATAGTCCATGGGCATCTTCCCCTACCTTAATTTACCCAGATCCATCAGGAAAAAGTCATTCTGTGGGCATTTACAAAAACTATGACTAGAAGAGGCATTAAATAATTCACTGCATTGCGGTACTATTAGGTCATCTCTCATAACATATCCCATTCTTTCTTTTTTTTAATGTTTTATTGTGAATTATGTGATAGTTTACATGGGAGAACATTAGTTTTACATTCATCCTACCGTATATCATTTCATTGCCATGGTTACAATCCCCTACATATCCCATTCTTGTGAACTGGTCAAAGGTCAGGTTGACTTTGCCTCTCTTGTCCATACATCTATCAGTGGAAGGCAGCACAGTGTAGTGGTTAAGGATACAGACTTGTAAATGAGTGGAATTGAGTGCAAATTCTGCCTTCAACATTCACAATGACCTTGGGAAATTTTCTTACCCTCTCTGTGCCTCAGGAATACTGTTAGATACCTGCAGCTTTCTCAAAATCCATGACTATAGCTGGGTGTTTCCAAAGGTGTGGAAGGGAACTGTGCTGATACCAAAGGGAATTCATTGTTGTTTTGTTGTTAAGTATGTTTGAGTCAGTTCTGACTCATAGTGAGCCTATATTGGGTGTCCAAGGAGGGACTGGTGGGTTTGAACCACTGACATTATGGCTAACAGTCTGGTGCTGATCTTATGAGTTTAGAGTATTCTTATTTCCTCTACCCTCTGTCCTGTAATTTTAATTATCTTCCCAATTCTCATTTATGTGACTGTTCAATGTATGTAAAACCTGTTTTCTTTGCAAGCAAATGCACTGTTAAGATGATTCTCCTTGCCATCAAGTGCCAACTACACTCTATCTCTAAACCTCTCTTGTATAGAAACTTGACCACCACCACTGGGAAATGGAAATGGTTTACAAATCAGAGAGAGATGGGTTTGAATAATGTCTCCTCATTCAGATCTGCAAATTTTGAAGCCACACGTCTTTTTTACAGTTGTTGTTGTTAGGTGGCATTGAGTCTACACTGACTCTTAGTGACTCTATGTACAGCAGAACGAAACACTGCCTGACCCTGGGCCAACCTCACTACTGTTGTCATGCTTGAGCCCATTGATGCTACCACTTTGCCAATCCATCTTGTTAGGGGTCTTCCTCCTTTTCTCTAACCCTCCACCTTACCAAACATAACATCTTTCTCCAGTGACTGGTCCCTCCTGACAATATGTCCAAAGTATGCGAGACGAAGTTTGACCATCCTGGCTTCCAAGGAGCACTCTAGCTGCACGTCTTCCAAACAATGGAAAAAGTTAGCAATAAATATGCTGGACTGGAGTTCCTAGGGTTCCTTGAATGTCGCATCCCATTTGTCTAGGAGGTTTTAATATAATCTTGTCTATTTTAGACCTTCTAGGATCCTTTCCTGGTGTGGTGCTGTGGGCTAATGTGCTGGGTTGCAAGGTTTGTTTGAACCACAAAGTTGGTGATTCAAGCTCACCAGCTGTTCCTTGGAAACCCTATACAGGGTCACTGTGAGTCGGAACTGATTCTATGGCACTGACTCTATGGCACAACAACGATCCTCTCCAGTTCTCTGGTTCTTAATCAGTTCAGCATGCTTTTGAAATAATAGCATTATAATCCTGATCACAATTGATTAAAAGATGTAAATAAGCTTCTCATTCAAAGCCCCAAAAAAGAGTTTTATATCCCTTTTCAGAGAAACTAAATGGACTACACATTTTCATTCATATGATTTTAATTTCTTTGGGGAAGTTTTCACACTGAGATTTTCATAAACCAAAGTTTAGCTCAAGAATACATTGAGTTATAAACTGATGGAAATGCTGCACAGAGGTGTATAATGGAAGTATTAACAAAGCTTTTTGAGCGATGATGGCAGGGAAATCATGTTAAAGTAACTGCTATTGCAGATAAGGGGGTGCTGCTCTTAATAATGGATTGTTCATGCATTACTTCTATGCTTTTAACATTTTTTTCCATCGTGAATAGTGACCTTGGAATAATGCTAAGAATCGCATTTTGTATTTAACCTAAATACTTTCAAATTTAAAGACTTAAATAGATAATACAAAGGACTCGATGCCATGCTGCTAAAGATTGTGCAAGGTCATAGAATGCTTCTACCAACTCATGTGTAATGGAAGTAAACCTATTTTTATTGAAAATACACAGCACAAAACTGCTTTATTTGAACAAAGCCAGGAGTGGTTTATGGAATTGAAAGAAAGAAAGAAAAAAAAAGGGGGGGAAGAATATTGATAGGTAGATACCATGCAAGTACCAAAGATGTGTGAAGGAGATTTAGCCTCCTAACCACATACATTTCCAGAGTCCTTCAATGCATCCCTAAAAATGTACAATCAGAGCAAAAATAGCATGTTTTTAATCAGAGCTTTCAAGTGAGATCCCAAGTTCTTCTAACCAGACTCTTGTCCTAAGATCTTCCTCCACTTAAATGCTAGAACCCCAGTGTGTATTGAAAGTGAGGGAGATATATATAATAATCCAGTAAAAAAATTACAAATTGTAGATTCAAAGCTTCTTGCCCCATACAGTTTCCTAAAAACACTCCATCTTCCCCTGGCATTCCATCTTATGGCCCAACGCATCCATTTACCCTCCATCTCTCTTGGACTGTCCCTTCCCTGACCTTATTCCTCAACCCCATCCCAATCCATTATAGCTCCTGCTGCATGACCGTGTCACTCTCTCAGAATCAGGATGCCAAGCATCTGGCCCAATGAATTTAGTGGTCTACTGGGAAAAGGCTCAGAGAAAGAAGAGCAGGTGCTCTGAACAAGACCATGTGGTGTTCAATGCTGTCCACTCCACCAACTCTGAGTTCCTGGACAGTGTGTTTAGTTCCTCTGCTCTTCCTTCAGTCATCTATAAAACAGAGAAAGAAATAATGCCTATCTCTCAGGGTTATTAGAAGAGTCAATGAATGAATACACATAATATACAGACTGTGGCACACAGTAAATACATTTTCTTATTTATGTACTAATTTGATAACTGGCTCTGGAGAGGGTAAAACCTTATTCTTCCACAATTTGAATCTACATTGGTCATAATTTCAGCTCATGACAAGACTAAAATAAAACACAATTTTAAGAGTCTTGGTGAACACTTTCTCACCCTTGAGAAGCACCTGGGAACACAGGTCAGCTGACCTTTATGATTTCCATTTTCATTGGTTTGCAAAATAAAGACATTTCTCATCTTACAGTGTTTTCAGGGATTCAAGGAGATAAGGGAATGTAAGGGAATGTACATCACAACAGAGGAAATAATTAAGAATGATATACTTTAGATATATTACTATATGTTTTTTAGTTTTACCAAACTAAAAAACTTTAGATATATTACTATATGTTTTTTAGTTTTACCAAAACTTCCCAGGTTCTCTCATTTTTGTTTCAGGGCAATTTATCTTTTACACAAAGTTCAACTCAAATATTCCAGCCATTAATATTCTCCTCTTCGTCTGCACAGCATCAAATTTACCTCTAACATCTACTTCTTGCTATATAAATGGAACTTGAAAAATTCTCTTTTTGTCTGTTCTGGGTCTATGTCCTCCTGTCTATTCATTCCCTGTCAGTTTCATTTAAGATGAGAGGAAATACTGTTTCTCTCCCACCTTTGTATAACTCACGTTTCAATTTCTTTGTTCTAACATTATCTGAAGAAATGACTAGGAAAGGTTTTCACATTTTTATGAAACACTAATTTCAATAGGCAATTTACAACAAGCAATAGTTAAAGTAATATTATTCAAATTCAGACAGCAACCAATAATGCCAAAGATGAAAAAAAAAATTAAGATTTTTGCCAACATCTGCAGTTTGAAATTGATCAAGCTTGCAATCAAGATACACTGATAATTACTGGTGATTGAAATGCTAAAATTGGAAATGGAGAAGCACAGGTACTTAGGAAATATGTACTTAATAGTACAGGAGATTACATGATAGAATTTTCATGACCAATAACTTTGCAACATAAATGGTGATTTACGCTTGGACCTCACCAGATAAAATGCATAGGAATTTGACTGATTACATCTGCTGGAAGAGATGTTGGAGAAGTTCAATACCATCAGACAGAACAACTGTAGAACAGACCAACAATTGCTAAGCTGAAACTGGAAAAAAATTAAGCTAGTCCATGAAAGCTAAAATATGACCTTTAGTCTATCTGATCTGAATTTAGAGACCATCTCAAGAATACATTTGAAACATTTGAACATTAAACGCTGAAGACCAGACAAATTCTGCGATGAAGTCAAGGACATCATACAGGAAGGAAGCAAAAGGTCATTAAAATGACAGAAAAAAAAGTAAAGGCTCACATGGAAGTCAAAAAACACTGGAACTTAACTCTTGAATGTAGATAAAGGGAATGGAAGAATTAATAAAGTGAAATAGTGGAATAGGAGATTTCAAAGGGCAGGTCAAGAAGACTATGTATTATAGTGAAATGTGGAAAAAAAAAACCTGGAGTTTTAATAGCTAAAGGGAAAAACATGCTCAGCATTTCTCTAGCTGAAAGAGTTGAAGACAAATTCAAGCCTCAAATTGCAATGCTGAAGGAATCCATGGACAAAATACTAAACGACACAGGAATCAGCAAATGAAAATGGAAGGAATGCACCAAGAAGTTTGAGTCAGAGTTCTATCTTCTCACCATGCTTATTCATTTCTCTGGTAGCATAGTGGTTACGAATCAGGCTGTTAACCTCAGCATCAACATTTAGAAACTACCAGCTATTCCTAAGGAGAAAGATGAGGCTTTCTGCTCCCATAAAGTTTTATAGCCTCAGAAACCCTGTATAGGGTCGCTATGAGTCGGAACCGAGTCAGGCACACAACAACAACAACAACAATTCATTTTCTGTGCTGAGTGGACATAATGATTAAGACAGCAGACCGTGTGAAGCAGAATATGTCATCAAGATCGAAGGAAGACTCACTAGCCACTTACTAAATTTGGACTTCTAACCTCCTAAACTGTGAAAAGGAAGAGTCAGAGGCACTGTGGGATAAGCACTGGAATGCTAACCAAAAGGTTGGTTGTTCAAACCCACCAGTTACTCCTTGAGATCAAGATGAGGCTTTCTGCTCCTAAAAAGATTTCTAGCCTCAGAAACCTGTTGCCTTGAATTGGAAATGACTCAATGGCACCTAACAACAACAATAAAAAAAGTGACAGGAGAGAGATGGCGGTACTGTAGGATAAGCACTAGACTTCTAACCACAAGGCCAACAGTTCAAATCTGCCAGCCTCTCCTTGAGAGAAAGATGAGGGTTTCTGATCCTATAAAGAGTTATAGCCTCAGAAACCCTTATGTAAGGTCGCAATGAGTCAGGACCAACTCAACAGCACCTAACCACAACAGCATGTGCAGATGACACAACCTTGATCAAAGACTACAGCTTTCAGCATGGATAACATCTCAATATAAAGAGAAAAAAAAACACACTCACACTTGGACCAATAAGTATAAACTGAGAAAATTTAGTTTTATTTAGATTCACAATCAATACCTATAGAAACAACACTTAGGAAATAACAGAGGTTATAACACGGGACAAGTCTGCTGCAAAATATCTCTTTAAAGTTTTCAAAGGCAAAGATGTCACTTTGAGGACTGGGATAGGTAACGTTTTGTGTAGACAAGATAAGGACTCTCAGTGGTTTGACAGATGACACATACTTATACCCAAGTTGTGATCTGATGTTATCTAATCAACCCCATGATGAGCCAACCAATTGAAAGGAAGTGTGCTCTATTCTCAATATATTGGCTACTGGAGCAAAGCTGATTTGTTTTCTGCTGGGTCTGAATTCTATATCCACCTCCAGTTCTTTGAATTTGTGTCATTGCTCTGCTCTATTTCCTTCTGATCCTGGCAGTCATCAGTAAGTAGGCTGCCATTTTACCTGCTCAATCTGCCTGCCTGCCATCTGATCTGCCAATTCATCTGACCCATGTACTAGGAGATTTCTTATATCAACAATTGTGTGAGCCATTTTTTGATATGAACTTCACGTTATATACACACGTATAAGCTATATTGGTTTTACTTCTCTAAAGAACCCAATCTAAGACAAGGACTAAGATACAATGACCCAAATCTCAGTATTTTCAATTGCTTTGTATGTGTGCAAAAGCTGCATAATTAGTAAGGAAGACAAAAGAATAATTGTGGCCGTTGACTGATGGTGTTGATGAGAATATTAAATACACTATGTAAGGAGCTCTGGTAGCGTAGTGGTTACGAATCAGGCTGCGAACCACAAGGTTAGCAGTTCAAAACTACCAGCTGTTCCATGGGAGAAAGATGAGGTGTTCTGCTCCAGTAAAGATTTACAGCCTCGGAAACCCTGTTACAGGGTCGCTATGGGTCGGAACCGACTTCATGGCAGTTAACAACAACAACAACAATGTATTGCCAGAAAAAGGAGCCAATCTGTTATGGAAGAAGATCAGCCAGAATGCCTCTTAGAAACAAAGATCGCGAGATGTGGCCTCATGTATCTGGGCATGTTATGAAGACAAACTAGTTCCTCAAGAAGGATACCATGCTTGGTAAATTAGAGGGTCAGTGAAAAAGAGGAAGACCCTCAAGGAGATGTATTGACACAATGCCCGCAACAGCGGATTAAAACATTACAACAATTGTGAGGGGGGTAATGACCAAGCAGCTTTTCCTTCTGTTGTGTATACTGTTGCTAAGAGTCGGAACCAATTCGACAGCACCTAACAATATCAGTAACATATTGCAGTGCAGCTAATCATCTACTGTGGTCCTTCTAGCCCTATGCCTCCAGTTTGTGATGTCTCCATGCTGCTAGTTAATGATCTGGACCCTACAAGGTCGGTTTGAACTGCGATGTCAACAGTTCAATCCCACCAGGCACTCTTAAGAAACAACAACAATGCCTGTGGTTATGTTTCCATTTTGGAATAAGTTGTCTGTTATGTTAATCAGGCAGGATTTAGGTGCGCTGTATCTTGAGTCAACATTCGTAGCTTCCTTCAGGATGTTGTCTGCATCAAATATATAGGAATGCTTTGAATAGTTCTATTTAGCTCTTTTACTTTCTCATTTTTCCCCATTTACTTTAGCATCTCTAAACTGGAAAGCAAGTTTCAGAGTTTCCTCTGACATCCCATTTTGGTCTTTTTCTTCTGTGTTGTCTTCTTAATGACCCTTTTCTTTCTTCCTGTATGATGTTCTTGATGTCATCCCACAACTCTTCTGGTTTTCGGTTATTAGTGTCACCAGTAATTATCCATGCCTCTTGAATGCATGTTTGATCAATTTCAGACTGAAAGAGTTGGAGAGATGGTCCTATCTAGTAGGTTCCTCATTTATAGTTTTTTGTTTTTGTTTTTTCCATACTTTCTTCAGGAATTAAGCTAAGTGCTCATTGACGCTACTGTGTAGCTAGACCCTTCATACTTCCTAAAGTCACTAATTCCTCAAACATTTATTTGTTAACACTCTGCAACAGAATGAAAACCCACAATCACTATAATAAAATCTAGCCCAGCACTAAATGTGTGACCTTGGTCAAGATCCTTTTTTTTTCACATTTCTGAAAATGGGTCTAACTTACAAGGTCATTATGATGATTACATGAATAAAGTTGCTTGTAACAAGTTCTCTGGTAAGAATAACTATTGTGTTAGTCTTGTCGAGGCCTGATAACTTATCCAACTAATTGAGTACCATTCTGAGACCAGAAAGTTCATACCATCCTTGACAATACTGAATAAGCATTACCAATGTTTGATTTGCGGGGGAAGGGAGTGGTAATTTTCCAGGCATTGACCAGTGGTCTGCATTTAGTCCTACTTCCTCTTAACAGTTACAGGGTCACTTGGATTGGACTTTTGGAGATTCTTAAACTCACCTGTTCAACTTTGTAGAAAATGTCTTGGTTTATTCTCACTGATGGTTCATCGTTTTCATTGTTCATGATTTTTTAACAATTTAATTCTCTGGAAATAACCTTATTTCCTTTTAAATTCCTTTTAAATTGACAGAGCATGTGGGAGAAAACCTATACCATTTAACCCTTTGTACTTACAGTGTTGCTGTTGTCAGCTGCCATCGTTACAACATTAGACAATTTTTTTTTTTTTAAGTACTGGTTTGGTTCATAATATTGAGATTCAAAGTAGATGTTTGCATCCAGCACTTTTTTAACTTTGAGTTAATAGGATCTCTCTTCTAGAGGTCCTAGTCTCTATATTTAAATTCAACAAATGATCTAGGCTTATCTCAGACACAGGCTCCTCTATGAAGCTTTTCTATGAAACACTTCTCTTCTGAACTTCTGGTATTTTGCCCCCAGATATGACCAGGACTCTGACCAAAATCACACCACTAAGATACATCAATGCAGTCAGAGTGACAAAGTGCCAATTTCTGATCAAAATCTGCCTCATCATGCCTCAGTCTTCATTCCTATCCATGACTTCTACATTGTTGTTGTTAAGTGCCTTTGAGTCAGTTCCAACTCATAGCGAGCCTGTATAGGGTTTTCAAGGAGCACTGGTAAGCTTGAACTGCCAACCTTGCAGTTCAAATGGCTTTGCAGTATGGCGCATTAACCCACAGTGCCACACCAGGCACCAGGACTCAATGTTTACATACCCACACTTAATTTGTCTGTTCCCTAATTGAATTATTTTTCTTCTATGAAAAACTGTGATCTCAGGGCCTTTATCTTATTTTTCTTTGTACTTTCAATATCCTGGCTAAACGCTAAACCATGGAAAACTGAAGGCTGATGAGTTTGTCTGCTTCACTTTCTTTCCTTGTCATTGCCAACTATTTCTCTGCTGCTGTTGTTGTTGGGTGCCATCAAGTCAGTTCCCACTCATAGCAACCTTATGTACAACAGAACAAAACAAATTCCAGTCTTGAATCATCCGCACATTTGCTGCTACACGTGACCCAATTGTTACTGTCACTGCATCACTCCATCTTGTTGCAGGTCTCAAACTCTTTTTTGCCAACCCTCCACTTTACCAAGCATGATGTCCTTCTCCAGGGACTGGTCCTTCCTGATAATATGTCCGAAGTATGAGAGATGAAGTCTGGCTACCTTGGCTTCTAAGGAGCTTTCTGGTTGTACTTCTTCTAATACAGATTGGTTTGTTCCTCTGGCAGTCCATGGCACCTTTAATATTCTTCTCCAACACCATAACTCAAATGCATCAATTCTTCTATAGTCTTCCTTATTCAGTGTCCAGTTTCACATATGAGTTTACTGAAAATACCATGACTTATGTCACGTGCCCGTTAGTCCTCAGACAGACATGTTTGCTCTTGAACACTTTAAAGAGATCTTCTGCAGCAGAGTTGCCTAATGCACTATGTCGTTTGATATTTTCACTGATGCTTCCGTAACTATTGATGGGGGGATGGCTCAATGCAAAATGAAGTATTTGAAAAATTCAATCTTTTCTCCATTTATCATCATGTTATTTATTGGTCCAGTGATAAGGACTTTTGTTTTCTTTACCGTGAAGTGCTGTCTATATAGATGGCTGTGGTCTTTGATCTTCATCAGTAAGTATTTTAAATCCTCTTCATTTTCAGCAAGCAAGGTTGTATCATCTACATATCACAGGTTGTTTGTGAGTCTTCCTCTAATTTTGATACCATGATCATCATATAACCCAACTTCTCAAGTTATTTGTTCACCAAACAGTTAAAATAAATATGGTGAAAGAATACAACAGTAACACACAGCTTTCCTGATTTTAAACCATTCAATATCCCCTTATTTTTCTACATGTCTATTTTCCTTCCTTCAGACAGTGTTGGCAGTAAACAGAGAGCCACCACCTTGGCACTGGGGTCTGCTGGAGCTGGTCCTGGCCTGTCCCTCTCTTTTTAGAGCAGTGGCTAACATGTGCTTCCTGGGGTCATGGCACTGAGGGAGCTCAAATTCTATCTGCTGGTGATACAGGTGTAGACAAAGGAAGGATTATATGATAGTTTGTGGAAGATAATCTTGATCCAAGCATCAACCTAATAATAGAGGCATCTTCTATGACCAAGACAGTCCAGTACCAAAATGAGCTACATGAATTCCTAATCTTGGGCACAGGTGGACAAGAGAGATTTCTTGCCTTAGCACCCATGTATGAGGGCAGTTACAATCATTGTCTAGGACATCGCAAATATTAAAGAACTAGGTGAAGGAACTCTGACTGCTCAGCCTGCTATCGCAGTAAATAAGTGTGACCTATCTATGTCAGACATGCCACGTAGAGGGACGTGAAGGATTATGCCTCCATCCACACCATCTTTGTTGAGACCAGTGCCAAAACCACCACAAACATAAATGAACTCTTAATAGAAGTCAGACCAAGATTCTATCCACTGACACCAAGCCACCTGCTGGCAGTAAGGACCTCAAACTCCACAGACAGCCTCCTGAGCCCAAATGGGGCTGCTGCTGACCCCAGTTCATCCACTCAGACTTGCTGATGAAGTATGTAGACCTTAGCAGGAAGGATGAGATCTCTGCTGCAGGTTTCTGCCTGGCCAGTCTTGAGTCTTCTTCATGCAAAAAATAGGATTCCTAGAAATGGACCAGTTCTATTCCCTTGATGAGGGGCTTTGGCAGTGACAGGTCAGTCTGTGGACTTCTATTAGGTGAAGGACCTCAGGGGTGCAAAGGACCACATCATTGGGTTGGAGCTTGCTGGAAAGAACGTACCATTGGATGGATGATAGGATTAAATTCTCGAGTAGTTTTGTTTTTTTAAAAAAATAAAGTTCTTGGGAAAATTCCATTCTATTTTTAATTCCATTTTCCACAAAATTTTTGAAGTGCCCTTGTATGTCCCTTTACATCTGCTACTTGATCATGATTCACCTCTAGATATGTTTTCCATTGTTATTTCCTGGGTTTCGTTAAGTTACTTACATCTCAGGGGAAAAATACAGAAATGCAGTCCAGTGCCCAGTGCCAGGAGTTCATACGGGATTGGGGTGCTAAAGAGCAGATTTCAGAGATTTGTCACAGCCACAGAACTTAAATCATCAACATGCGTTACTGTTAGGGACCAGGATCAGTCAGCCAAGCTGCTATATTGTACTCTGGTGCTTTGCATGTGGTGATGCTGCTGAAAACTATCCCTCCAGTATTTCAAACACCTGCAGGCTCATCAATTTTCAGCTAAGCTTTCAAACTAAGACAGACTAGTAAGAAAGAACAGGCAGTTCACTTCTGAAAAAAAATTAGCCAATGGAAAGGTTATGGATTAAAGAGAACACTTGCTTTGAATATCTCGTGAGGAGGAGTCAATTACAATCGAGGGTCAGCAAGGGCAAAGGAAACCCTCAGTGGCATAGTCACAGAAATGAACCCCCACATGAAGAGGACACAGAACTAGGAAATGTCCATTCTGTTGTGCATAATACGGTCACCATGAGTCCACATCAGCTCACTAACAACTCTCTATCTACCCACTGTTAGACAGGAAGTCCTGGTGTGGTGCTTGGGTCAGTGAGCTGGACCACAAGATAGGTTTGAACCACATGGTCGGTGATTCAAGCTCATCAGCCACTCCTCAGAAACCCTATACAGAGTCGCTATGAATTGGAACTGACTTAAGGGCACTTAACAACAACAACTATTAGATGCAATGTAGACATAGCTATAGACGCAGATACAGACAGAATTATAAATCCCAGAACTTTATTCTCTTACTTAATGTATCACACCATTTAGAATCATTTTAGTGGTTATTCTACAAACAAATCCAATTAAAACCAGTTATTACTTTATACATAAGGAACTCTGGTAGTGTAGTGGTTACAAATCGGGCTGCGAACCGCAAGGTCAGCAGTTCAAAACTACCAGCTGTTCCGCGGGAGAAAGGTGAAGCTTTCTGCTCCTGTAAAGCTGTACAGCCTTGGAAACCCTGTACAGGGTCGCTAAGAGTCGGAACCGACTCCACGACACATAACCATCACCACCACTTTATACATAATTGCCTACCTCCTTTTTAGAGACCTCTACTCTATGGCATTGGAGTGTGTTTAGACTACAAGGAAGGGGTCAGGGTGCAAAGTGACTGTGGTGTTAATGTGGGTGTCACATCAACACATTAGCTCAGTGGACCAAATAAGGGGAAATAGTTTGATGAGAAAATAGCAGTTAGAGGCATTAGTGCATTTGAAATATTTTCCCCATGTGGTTACATTAGAAGGCCCTAACAATCAAGGGCCAGGGTGCGTTGTTGCAGGGATCCTGAACTTAAAATGTGACCCTTGTTCTGACTCCTACTAATAGCCACCTCTGAAGAATTATGAAGCAGAGTGAAAAGAGAATTGTTCAACTCTGCCCCAGCAAATATTCCATAACTGTGACTCAAGTAGACAAAAAAAAAAAAAAATCTTTATGGCATGGTACATATTTATTCTCTGCTGAATATGAGGCTTTGGGCACTAAAACATCGATTGTATGTAATTCTAAGTGCTACTGGAACTTGGGCCTTTTTCCTGACATTTTCTACTTGGAAAGAAGATAAATTACAAATGTACAGAATGTATTCATAGAAGAATGCATTGGCTTGTTCCAGTTGTGAGGGAAATTTTGCTCCTAGGCGAAAGGAAACCTCAACATATGGGGAAAGGAGAATGTTTCTCATCTTAAACCTTTTGATTCAGCTAATTCTTGCAACATGTTCCGGAAATAGCTCTATTTAGCTATCTTACTGACTGCTTAACTTTTTCACTAGAGGAAGAGCTGGACCATAAAATGTCAAATGCTTGTGTTTTTGAAAGAGTAAACGTGCAATATTATGCTACATGATCAAAAGAAGCTTTAATCAACCTTCCATTTCCAATGGTATCACTTAATTGGCCACCTTAAAGTTTCCTGCATATGAAGTTGTCTGATATATTGGAATCTACTGGACATCAACTCTTTGGTTTTTTGGTTTTGTTTTGTTTTATTCATTTTGACCTTAAACATCAAGTTAAGGACAACAATAGCTTTTATTGATATCAGTTCCTTGAAAGACAAAAATCTAAATGCTTGTCTTTCTCCCGGCTAAAGCGTCTGCCCTGGGTACATGGAGTCTCTTTGACAGAGGTCATATCCTAGCTAAGGACACTTTCATTTATCTCTGTGAAGCTGTTGTAAAGTTTAAACCAAAAGAGAGATTCCCTCTGGCCAAACCAGCAGAGGCTTTCAGAAAAACTTTAAAAGGGCTGTCAGGTAGAGAAATCCTAAGAGTAACTGAAGCTCTGAAGCCACATTTCATCCTGGGCACAGACTCCATTTAGCAAGAAAGGCAATTATAAGGGATTTGGTGCCAACCACAAGGTCAGAGATTCAAACCCACCAGATGCTCCTTAGAAACCCTATATCAGGTCATTATGAGTCAGAACCAACTTGATGGTACTCAACACCAACAGTTCTAGTCAAGAGGGGCATTGGATTGTAGAATGTGGTTCCTATGATAGATGTGTATCTGCTAGACCCAGGAAGCAATTCAGTCCCCCAGACTTTCCGTAGTTGACAAAAGTTATTTATTAAAAAATAACAAACTGATGGCCAGAATCATAAAATGATAAAAGTTCAGAACTAAAGAGGATTGTAGAGGTTGTGTTTTTCAATGCTGGATGCTTAGATATCCACCTTATCCTCACCAATTCCAACACTAGCATCTTCAGCACCATTGTCATTTACAGAACATTAATTGAGCAGCCACTAGACTGCTCAGGTATTATCATTCCGTTCCATCTTCCCATTTACTCTGTGATTTAGCTATTATTAGCCCATTTACACGTGAAAAACCTGAGAAACAGGAGGAGTTGAGATATGAATGCTGAATCCTAGGCTCTTAGCCATAGTACTCTCTAATTTCACCAGTCGTCAGCTTAAGTTCCATTAGCAACAGGGAGCTCTCTACCACCCAAAGCAGTCATTACTATTGCAGAGAGTTCCCTTTGGGACTCCCTAAAATGGATTGAAATCTGCCCTTTTATTAAAATTCTGCCTGCTGACTTCCTGTAGAACAGATAGACTCTGTCTTAAAGGCTAAAACCATCTGGAGACATTAATTGAGTGTTTCTGTTGAAGTCTTCATTCCTTTAAGCTAAATCTGTATTTTCTTTTTGGCACTGTGAGCTAGGCATTAGGCTGTTAACTACAAGGTCAGTGGTTCAAACCCACCAGATGCTTCATGGGAAAAGATGAAGCTATCTGCTCTCAGAAATTTAGAATCTCAGAAACCCTATACAGAATCATTTTGAACTATAGGATAAGCACTGGACTTCTAAAGGTAGATCCACAATTAAAAATAGGAACTGTTTCAGAATTTTGCATGAATGGATGCTGGGAGTCCTCAGATAATAATTGTCCACTTCAGAATCCCTATACAAGATCGCAAGGAGTCGGAAAGACTCAACAGCACTTACCAAACAAACTAACAGCAACACTCATTTGTGTGGGTTACCCACCTCCCAGCAGTGGTGCTTGATTCCTGTCTGGCCTGTGTGTGATTTACTTGCCCATCACCTTTTGATAATCAGCTGGTTCCTCCCTAAGCAGCATGGGTAGATCTGTTAGTCAGGACCTGCTTTCACCTCACTAAATTTAGTCCCTGATTTAGGACAACTTCCCATTCCAGATATTCTCACCAATATCAAACTAGAACTGATTTCTATCCCATCTATAACAATAGATTTAAAAGAAGCCGTGACTTATCACTAAAAAATCATTCATGGGGACTAGCATTAATTGCTTATACAATATTCCTTGAAAAGCAGTTGGTCCTTCATCCCCTGAATTCTTCTACCACCCTAGTCACATTCTCCATCTTATTTTATAAGAGTCTCTTAAGAGACTACATCAATTGTCTTTCTAAAGTCTATGCACACTCTAACTTCGTGACTTGTAGCTGTATGCATAAAAGAAATGAAGTTATTAATCTGGCATGATTTATTCTTCATGAATCCATCCCAGTTTCTAAAACCACTTCCTTTTCTCAAGGGCTCACAAGTCCTCCTCTTCATAATCCATTCTAGAATTTCACTCAGGGTTGACACTAAACTCATTGGTCTATAATTGCAAAAGCCCCTTTCGCCTTTTCCAAAGTGAAGGCTGTGTGTCAGTCTCCTCTCTCTCGGATCCTCTTTCTCTTTATGAGAGGCAGCTATTGGAGGATTCAGCTGCTGCCCCTTAATGAGACAGTACCATGGCAGGATTAGAAAGCAGCAGACCCTGAGGGTCTTTCCCTTATCCTTTGCAGCCATGACAATTTCCCCACCTTATTTGTCCCTGAGTTGAGAGCTCTCTGCCGAGCCACCAAGCACAGGCTTTCTCTCTTTCTTTGATGTAAACAGAGTAACCTGGAGTCAGAGCAGATACTGAACTGAGGTCTGAGGCTTCCATGCACAGCCATAACCCTGGGTCTCCAGTGAGGTACAATCTGTGTTGTTATTGTGGCTGCAACTGATTGGTATTACCCTCGCTTATTTTTGAATTCAGTGATATGAAGCAGTTTTGTCTTGGTGTGAAGTTCTTTGAAACTGAATTTGAAAGAGTCAGTGAATTTAGGATAATCTATATGCCAGTGACAAGTTGGAACTGTCCACTAATTTCCACAATCTGTGTACCCGTATTTGAATGAAAATCTGAACCATGTTAGTTGGTCTAATTGGGTAGAACAGCTTCCTTTTTCTTTTTTCCTATGTGAACACTTTCACCTTAGTATCAGCCAAGTTTCCATTTCATAATTTTAAATCTCAACTACCTTAGCATAAGCTAATTAGAAAACACACATTATGCCACCTTTTAGAGCTCAATTACACAAAAACCAGGGTGGTGTTGGGCATATGTCTAGGCAAAATAGACTTCTAAATTGGTGTAAAGTATACTTAATATTGATAGCTCTGTCATTTCGAGAATGGTTCAGAATCAGAGCACTGTAATTAGATTTTATCTGAAGGTTTCCTTCAGATTTAAAAGAAAAGAGAGAGGGAAAATCAATATATTACCTTGCTATCAATTGGAAGTAAGTGAGTCACCCATCTGCCTTCATTTATTCCATGAACTGAGGAGAATAATATTCACTTCCCTGGATCACATTATACATCACTAATAGAGTTGCTCATTTTTAAAGGCTAAGCTCCATATTTCCACAAAACAGAAAGATTGCTTCTCACTCCTGGCACTGATATAATATAATGCAGCCGTGATGCATAACAAAGTCCTGGGTGGCGCAGTGGGCTAATGCGCTGGACTGCAAAGTCCGTTAAAATTGCAAGGTTGGTAGTTCAGGCTCATCAGCCACTCTACAGAAACCCAATACAGGGTCGCTATGGGTTGGAGCTGACCCAGTGATACTTAATAATAACAAAGCGTTTATATTAATTTGTACACTTGCATTTTCTCCATGTTGTGCCACAGTGTGGATCTCATATGGAAAAAAGAAGCCTTGTAAATAACAACAAAAACACAGGACAAATGATAAAAATGTATGACCCTCCTCATGTGAGAGAAAGGAGAAAATACACTTTGTTAATGGAGGTTAAGTTGCCTGACGCCACCTACCAGTGGTGTGAGCTCAAGCAGGTCACTAACATCTTCAAGCCTTGCTTTTGTCATGTGTAACACCGACTCAGAACATGGCACAAGGCTGCAGTAGTCCTCTGGATACTTGTTCTTAGGTGCTGCTACCCCGTCTGTTCTGGCTCAGTGGCTCTATGTACAAGGGCAACTCAAAAATTATTGCTACTAGGATTCCGGTTCGTACGTGCGTAGGTTTGTTCCAAACAAAACATGTTTAGACATGTCTCTGGAGTCAGTGGATGGCTGCAGACAACGTGTCTCAGTAACATATTGGTCTTAATCTTGTTAAGGTGTCTTCCAACAAAAGGGTTAATTGAAACAATGGCTTCTGTTGGTCCCGTTAAATTCAAGGCAGAGGGGACAGCTCAGAAGGTTATGGTGACTGTTTGAGGATTCCAAATCATTCATTTCAGTAGATTTTCTCAAAGGACATGGCATGATTACAGGGGCTTGTTAGGAGGAAAAATTTAAGAAAATTGAAAACTGTCTTATTGAGAAAAAGACCAGGAAAGTTATACTGAGGAAATATCTTTCATCACAATGCACCTGCCCATTTTTCAAAGGCAGCAAATGATGTCCTATGAGAATTTTGTTGGGAAACCTTATCCTATCCACCCTTCTTATTAGTAAGTGCCACCAAGTTGGTCCCAGCTCACAGCAACCCTGTATAGGGTCCAAGGAGCAGCTGGTGGATTTGAACTGCTGATCTTGTGGATCATAGACCAGTACTGATCCTGCAGCCCCGCATCAGAAGTCCTATCCAACCCAGAGCCCTGATATCATACATTCAGATATCTTTTTGCTCCCCAAACTCAATGAAAAATTCAAAGGAACACAATTTGAGTCCTTCAAGGATGCTAAAACTGCTGTTTGAACATGCTGCAAATGAACAAGCACAGGATTATTTTGGGAGGGTTGTTGTTGTTGTTAAGTGTCATGGAATCAGTTCTGACTCATAATGACCCTGTATAGGGTTTCCAAGGAGAGACTGGTGAGTTTGAACCATTGACCTTGCAGTTCCAACCAACCTTATCATCCAGTGTTTATACTACAGCAGCTTCACTCCAGGACTCCCCTGCGGGAGGATTAGAGAGATGGAAACAATTTTCAGACTGGATGTTTTCAGGTGGAAGATATACTGACTCCCCATTTCACAATTTAAAATCTCAACTACCTTTGCATGCAGAAAGCTCCAGCTATGTTCAGTGGTGTTGGTCAATTCACTTTTGGATATTTTTGTTTAATAATAATTTCAGTGATTTTGTAGCAATACTTTTTACTTAGTCAAGTACACCCATCTCTGTTGTTGCTGTTGTTAGGTGCCATCGAGTTGGTAATGACTCATAGCGACCTTATGCACAGCAGAACAAAACACTGTCCGGTCCTGGGCCAGCCAAAATACAGTTGCCACCTTTGAGTCCATAGATGCTGCCACTCGACTAATCCATCTCATTGGGGTCTTCCTCTTTTTCTCTGACCCTCCACTTTACCAAACATGATATCCTTCTCCAGCGACTGGTCCCTCCTGACAATATGAACTCTGGTAGCGTAGTGGTTACGAATCGGGCTGTGAACCTCAGGGTCAGCAGTTTGAAACTACCATCGGTTCTGCGGGAGAAAGATGAGGCTTTCTGCTCCTGTAAAGATTTACAGCCTTGGAAACCCTGTACAGGGTCGCTATGAGTCAGAACTGACTCCACAGTACTTAACAACACCAAACAGCTTCCTTCAGAAACCACACCCATCTCTAGAACTGGCCAAATTACAGGTCCCGGAATGTGCCTGGAATTGACATAGCTTGATTACAAGTGAAATAAATTTGCTAACCTGAGTGAATATAGATAGGTGAACCCCCTCTCCTTGAGATTTCCAATTTAAGAAGGAGTTAGTTAGGCTCATGGAATTTTTGATCTTGAGGCGATGACACAGATTTTTGAAGCTAGCTCTCTTACTTTACTTTACAGTGAAGAAGAGGAAAGAGCAGAGACATTAACAAATGTATTCATGGGAATGACGAGAAATTTGTTACAATTTGTATTGCTGAGTGAAGGGATTGATGTAAATGGTTGTACCAAGGGGCTTCAAAAAGTTGGTGGGAAAATGGAGCAGAAATAAAGTAGAATTGTTCCATGATCTTTTAGAAGCCCCCTTTGTACTTTTTGGAATTTCTAGCAGAGTTATCAACAACAGACATTTCAAAACACTCAGAACCTTCTTATATATAAGCTGCTGTTTCCCAGTTTGTTTAATCTTTATGCTTTTTTTCTTCCTGAAGAGAAAGGATTAGTCTAGGAATATAAGTTTAGAGTTAAAACAAAAAAGCAACCAAAGAATATTCTAGCCAAACAAAATTAGCCCAAAGATCCTGCCCCTCAAGTACATTTTTTAACTTTCTTTTCACTTCCCTTTGAGTTAGAAAATATTTTCCATCTCTTCAAGATCAAAATTTCCATGAACCTAACATTTTAGTACTACTCAAACTTGGAGAATGACCGGCCGAGATTTTTAGCTCATGTGCTGAGGAGATATCAGTGTTCAGACAAACCAGCTGGTAGCCTTAATTAAGGAAATCCCAAATTCAAACAGAGTTTTTCTGAAGCTAAACCCATGATTCCTCTTTCCTTTGCACTGTTAAAACTCAACCTCCAACAGATACCCCAAATCAGTGGAGACTCTCCACCCTCTGGTCCAAGTTAACCCTCTCCCAATGAAACACTGGTGTGGCACTATGAATTAATGCACAGGACTACAAAGTCAGTTTGCACTGTAAGGTTGGTGGTTCAAACTCACCAGCCACTCATTGGAAACCCTATACAGGGTCGCTATGGGTTGGAAATGACTCCACGTCATTGACAACAATAATAATAAAACATTGAAGAGCCTCGTCACTGGCCTCCCTAATTCCACTCATGCCCTGTGCAATCTATTCTCCACCCAGCATCCAGAATTTGTTTGTAAAACCCAAACAAAATCATTCCTGTGGTACCTCTGGGTGCTCTCAGGACAGCAATGCTGGTTAACTGTATATTCCACAAGTCAGAGTAAGCCCAAAGGCAACTGATTGAGTTTTTGGTTTATCACTATGTGGGATGGTTCTGTTTGTTTGTCCTTTATTACCCAACCCTTGCACTCCTGATGTGGCTCTGTAGGATTAGGACTAGACTTCGAACCACTAGGCCAACAGTTCAAACCCATCAGCTACTATTTGGAAGCCCTATACAGGATCTCTATGAATCGAAACCAACTTGACAGCACTTAACAGCAACAATGGTCCAACCCTAGCTCACAAGTTCCATGAAAGCAAGAGTTTGGTGATGTGGTATCTGCTATTTCCTCAACAGGTAGAATATTGCCTAGAACATAGTTGATGCTTAACAAATGATTGTTGAATACATGGTGACATTAATGAGTTGAAAAGCTACCTCACCAGTTCAGGACCAGGAATAATTAGTCTTCTAGTCCTTTGAATGCTTTGGGCAACATTTTTTCTTGAGAAATAAACAACAAACCTATGCTAGACACCAGTAGCTCATGAGATGAATGAAGACTCTAGAAAGCTCAGAGAGAAAGAGGTAGGGTTGAAGTAAATATTACTCAGGTAAACACAGAAACCATTCAATGTTGGGTGATTTCCTTGGCTTAAGAAATAAATGGTACAAGGACCCAAAGAATTGAAGGCAAGAGTATTGAAAGAAAGCATTAGCTTATCCTCAGTGAAAACTCAACTTAATCTTTAACCACTAGACTTTTCTCTTGACTCATTCTCCATTAAATGGGAATAATAAAAATAATGACCTTCATCGGGGGTGGAGGGCATGTATTGGAAAAAACGAAATCAAATGCAAGAGGTGTCTAGTTCTTAATACATACTCAGGTACTACTTCCTTTTACCAGATCAGCAGTAAAGACATCCAACAACATATTGCATTGGGCAAATCTGCTGCACAAGACCTCTTCAAATTGTTGAAGAGCAAAAATGTCAGTTTGAGGACTAAGTTGTGCCTGACCCAAGCCATGGTATTTTCAATAACCTTATATGCATGCAAAAGCTGGACAGTGAATAAGGAAGACTGTAGATTAATTGATGCTTTTGAGTTATGTTGTTGGAGGAGAATAAAGACGGTACCATGAACTGCCAAAAGAACCAACAGATCTGTGTTGGAAGAAGTGCAGCCAGAATGCTTCTTGGAAGCCAGGATGGCAAAACTGCATCCCTCATACTTTAGACATATTGTCAGGAGGGACCAGTTGCTGGAGAAGGATAACCATGATTGGTAAAGGGGAGGGTCAGAGAAAAAGTGGAAGACACCCAGCGAGATGGATTGAATAAGTGGCAGCATCGATGGGCTCAAGTGTGGCAACAATTGTGAGGTTGGCCTAGCACCGGGCAGTGTTTCGTTCTGTAGTGCATAGGGTCGCTATGAGTCGGCACCGACTTGATGGCATCCAACAACAACATCAATAAGATATTCCTCTCTATAAGAATCCAAATTAGCCTTTAACCACTAGACTTTCAGGAAGAACTAAATCAGGTGCATGAGGCAAGTCTTCAGTTCATAATGCATACTCAGGTAATAATTCCTTTTATGAGACCAGTCATGATGTTTTTGCCAACAAATATGTATTTTGTGCAGCAGATAAACCCCTAACTGTAATGAACTTAAACAACAGAGACGTATTTTCACCGCAGGACAGGTGGTCATAAAATGTGATTCCAGAGCCCACCAGCTGCAGGGAGACAGGTATGAGATTCTCTCCAACTTTCCACCAAGACACAAGGTACAGCTTCAGTCCTAGGTTCTCCCATCACAAATGCTGAGTGGTGTAGGAAAGGGAAGAGACCGACATCATTTAGGGCTCTTATGCTTATTGAAGGAGCTCTGGTAGCGTAGTGGTTACGAATCGGGCTGCGAACCACAAGGTCAGCAGTTCGAAACTACCAGCTGCTCCGTGGGCGAAAGATGAGGCGTTCTGCTCCTGTAAAGATTAACAGCCTCGGAAACCCTGTGCAGGGTCGCTATGAGTCGGAACCGACTCCACGGCACACAACAACAACAACAACAACATGCTTATTGATCAGCATCCTAGATACTTTTCTTTTACTCCTTCAATATTCACTCCATATTTCTTCATTACCTATGACTACCATAAAAAAAGATACACAATTTGATGCCTTTAAAGAGCATGAATTTATCACAGTTCAGGAAACTAAAAGTTAAAATCAAGGTCTTAGCTAAGTTTATTTCTTTCCCATTTTCTGGTGTCAGGTAGCAGCTCTCAATAATCCTTTGCTTGGAGATATTTCTCACATGGCTTATATCTTCCCCATGTATCTCTGTTCCTCTTCTGCTCTTTTGATACAGCATCACTGAAAAAGCATTCGGTTTGGTAATGCAATCAATTATTTAATGCTGCTATAGGCTAAGCACTGCACTGCTAACCACAAAGTTGGTGGTTTAAAACCACTAGTCGTTTCTTGGAAACCTTATACAGGATCACTAAGAGTCAGAACTGACTCTACCTAATTTAACAACAACAACTAGCCATTTGTTGTTGTTGTTAAGTGCCATCGAGTCGGTTCCGACCTATAGTGACCCTGTACAGGGTTTCCGAGGGTGTAAATCTTTACGGGAGTAGAAAGCCTCATCTTTCTCCCAGGGAGCAGCTGGTAGTTTCGAACCACTGACCTTAAGGTTCGCAGCCCGATTCGTAACCACTACAACAACTAGCCATAGTCTTTGTAAACTCCCACAAAACTGTTTTTTTCCCTGGTGTGTCTAAGTAAGAGCAGGTGGGAGAAGATGCTGATGGAATGTGCTTCACTTGTGAGTGATTGTTAACAGAGTTCATGGTGACTGATACATTTCGCAATCCTGCTGAGTATAAAATGAACCAGCTCAACTGCAGAAGGGGAGAATTGTACTGCTCTCAAAGATTAATAGTCAGGAGTGGACCCTGTCCTTTGAATCTGAGATCCTCATGCCTTGAACATCCTTGACCCAGGTGCAGAAAACTATAACACCAGAGGAGTGGCAGAGGAACAGTAATAGAGCCAAGAGCCAAGAGCCAGAGCACAAGAAAGAGTGGTGGGTTACTCAGACCACAGAGCAAATAGAGCTGAATGACTGTAGGCAGCAGGTTTGCTGGTAGAGGGGGACGCTTCAAGATACTTAATTGGGGAGCTAGTGCTCATTGCCTGCAGACTGAGGCTTATGGAAGAGTAGAGTTCCCTGTGGGCATTTATCAGCAGCCTGAAAAGAGTTCTGTAACATTAATGAGCAGAGCTGAGGCCAGGCCAAAGGACCAAGGCCAGAGAGAGGCCTGCCTGTGGGCATGGCAAAGGAGAAGCTGTTTACTAGAAGAACTGTGTCCTGCACGTTTCTGACCCTGAATTATAACCTGCTAACTTCCTTAAAAGACCCTGTAACTGTGATGAGAGCTCTGGGTGGCTATTGCAATGAATTATTTGAGTCCAGCTGAATAGAGAATGCGCTGAGAGTTGGTTGCTGCCACACTTTTTATGCAGGACCCCACTCTACCTTGGTCTGACCTAATGAAGACAACAAAAGGGTTATATTTACAAGCATAAGACTTAGGACTTCCACATCTCTTTCTGACAGACATGATTCAGTCCATAACACCATCCTTCGCCACCTTATCTGTGCCCCTGTTGCAGACCGTGTAAGACTAATCAGAGGTTCGAGGCCCGCTAGGGCCGAGTGTAGCAAATTAGGCCACTGGCAGTTAATGGCAAATTGCTTTCATATTAATATTCAGGTATATATATTAAATTAATACACTGGAGCCTTTGACAATCCACAGATAAATGTGGTATTTT
>NW_006408666.1:5139395-5147691 GCF_000296735.1 Chrysochloris asiatica | reverse complement strand
TCGCCGTCAGGTATCCTCTCCTTGTGAACTGAACCCCAATGTCGAGGCGGGTCCCCGACATGCCCCAAAGTGTAACCATTCTGAAGAACTTCAAGAGATTCCCTTGGCTTCTAGCTTTGACTTCTTCCCGCTGGCGCCATCTTTTTGTGAGAGGCCACAGTCCCTCTTGAATGGCACTTTCCTGTAACTACAGCTAGGTTTTCTGGGTGCTGGTAATCACTGGCCTACTTTCCCCAGGCAGGCCTAGAGTTGTAATGCTCCCCACTGAGTCTAGCATCCCAGTGGATTCCCTTTACCACCACTTGCTGATTTCCTGTAAGCCTGTTCAGACCTTTGTAAACAGTCACAGGATTAAATTCTCCTCAATTATTCTAAGTCATCTGTTTCCAGCTGGGACACTGAGTGCCACAGGAAGAAAAATATTTTACAGTAGCTATCCAACAGTCCTGTACCTCTCCTTCTCTTTCCAAAAAAAAAATTGTCTTTCAGATCTCATTCTCTATGATCGGATCATCCAGGAAAGCCTGCTAGAGCAGCTATCTGACATTTCCAAAGAGAATGGGATGGTTATTGGTTGGCAGCCAGCAATGTCTGCCTCAAGGGAGTTCCAAGTCTTGATCAAGAAAGGACACAGTTTCAATAGACCAGAGAAGTGAGAGAGGTCCTGGAGGTAGCACCCACTCCCAGATTTCTGGCAGCCAGAGGGATGGTCTGTGGATCATTGTTTGCTAGCAGATAATTGTGTTTATGAAGTTCCTGGGTGGTCCAAATGGTAATGGTAATTGGCTGCTAGTCAGAAGATTGAAGGTTGAAATTCACCCAGAGGTGCCTCCGAATAAAGGCCTGGGATCTGGTTCTGAAAAACCAGCCATTGAAAACCCTATGGATCAGAGTTCTGCTCTAACATATGTAGTGTCAGTGTAAGTGGGAGTCAATTGATGACAACTAACTTAGACTGGGTTGTTGTTTTTAAGTGGTCGTGTTGATGGCAGGGAGCAGTGAAAATTTGTTCCCACCATCCTGTCTACAGAAGGGCAACCAAAAATAAGGATGGAAGTCTACCAACCACCTGCCAAAGGGCGTACAGATGCCCTCTCACAGCACAAGCAACAGTGATAGATGATTTTACTTGAAAATAAGAGAGAACTTCAAATCCTCATACTCAAATCTTTCTTTTCAAACTGAGACTCAGAAAGAAAGTGTGTAGGGATCCTCCCTATTGCTGGTTCTTTTCTTTAGATCCCCCCACACAGGCATAGTGGGGTCCAGGTTAATGCGCTGGACTGCAAAGTCCTTTGAACTGCAAGATCAGCAGATCTAGCTCACCAGCAGCTCCTCAGAAACCCTATACAGGGTCACTATGGGTCAGAGCCAATTCAACGGCACTAGACAACAACACAAGGAGCTCTGGTAGCGTAGTGGTTACGAATCGGGCTGCGAACCTTAAGGTCAGCGGTTCGAAACTACCAGCCGCTCCGCGGGAGAAAGATGAAGCTTTCTACTCCCGTAAAGATTTACACCCTCGGAAACCCTGTACAGGGTCGCTATGGGTCGGAACCGACTCGACGGCACGTAACAACAACAACAAGACAACAACACAGGCATAGTATTGAACTTTGACTATTGCTGAAATGTATAACGTGTGCATTGACTAGTGACAAAAAAGACAATTAGATTAACTCGTAGCCAGAATGAGCTAACAGAGACCTTCTATTTCAATAGGCTAGGGATTGATTCCTAGTGTGGTATTGAAGGATCAGCACTGGACTGCAAACAACAAAGCTGGCAGTTCAAATCCACCATCTGCTCCTTGGGCACCCTATGCAGGGTCATTATGAGTCAGAATTGACTCGATGGCACTTAACAACAGTAGCAACAAGTGGTCCTGAATGTCCTTTTGCTGAGTATCTTATACATCTGACATGTATTTTTAGATTTCCTAGATGGTAAGTCCATGTTCCTTTAGTAAGTAAGTTTTGTTCTTGTAATTATTAGGAAATGACTCTTGGCTCTTAGCCTTAAGGAGAGCATAGAAAAAGTCTTAATATAAAATTAGAATTTCATGAGCATTGTACACAGAACCACTGTACCAAAAAGAAATACTCTGTATTCAACCATTTATAATATAATTGAGGGGCCCTACTCCGGATCAACAAAATGGCATTACAGCTGCCCCCAAAATAGTGTTGAAAGAAGTCCTGTTTAAGCTTGTTGTTGTTGTTGTTATGTGCCGTGGAGTCGATTCCGATTCATAGCGACCCTACACAGGGTTTCTGAGGCGGTAAATCTTTATGGGAGCAGACCGCCTCATCTTTCTCCCGTGGAACCTCTGGTAGTTTCAAACTGCTGACCTTGTGACTCGCAGCCCGATTCATAACCACTACGCTACCAGAGCTCCTTAAGCTTAGGGCTCCTGAAAGCTTAAGTCTTTGTTACACCAAGAGGCCCTTCCCCCAGTAGTTTCTGGTTTCCAGAACATCTCCAAAACTCCACTCATTGAAAGCCTGCCAAAACTGTATCGGAGATGGCACCGCCTTAAATACTGCAATCTGTAATGGATGGAGGGCTCTCTGTCTCTCTGTCTCTCTTGACTTTGAGTTCCCTCCCAGGTTTGTTCTCAATAAACCTGCCTGCTGTTGAAGCCATATTTCTCTCCTTGTCTCTTTTTTTCTTATTTCTTACAATAACAAAGAGCCAATGATACTGAACGAAGAAGTCCATGGTGCAATGAAGACACTGGCAAAGAACAAGTTTCCAGGAATTTATAGAATACAAATTGAAATCTTACAACAAATTTAAGAAGCACTGAAGTCTCTTACTCATTTATGCTAAGAAATTTGGAAGGCAGCTACCTGGCCAAATGATTGGAAGAGATTCATATTTGTGCCCAATCCACAGAAAACTGGCCCAACTGAATGTGCAAATCATTGGACAACACCATTAATATCGCATGCAAGTAAATTTTTGCTAAAAAAAGCTGCGACAGTACATTGACCGGAAGTACCCAGAGGTTCAGACCAGATTCAGACAGGGACGTTGAACAAGGGGTCTCATTGCTGAGAGACAGATCTTGGTTGAAAGCAGAGAATACTAAAAAGATATTTACCTGTGCTTTATTGATTACACAGAGGTCTCTGATGGTTTGGATCATAACAAGCTATGGGAAACATTGTGGAGCATGTGTATTCTGAAACATTTAATTGTGTTCATGAGGGATCTGTCCATAGACCAAGAGGCATATGCTTGAACAGAACAAGGGGACACTGGTTCAAAATCAGGAAAGTGTGTGCCAGGGTTATATTTTTTCACCAAACTCATTTAATCTGTTTGCTGAGTAAATAACCCAAGAAGGTGGATTATATGAAGAAGAATGTGGCATCAAGATTGGAGGAAGACTCACTAACAATCTTTGATATGTAGATGATATAATATTGCTTGCTGAAAATAAACAGGACTTAAAACATTTACTGATGAAGATCAAAGACCACACCTTTCACTATGGGTTGCATCTCAATTTAAAGAAAACTAAAGTCCTCACCACTGGACCAATGAAAGATCAGGCTTTCTACTCCCGTAAAGATTTACACCCTCGGAAGCCCTGTACAGGGTCGCTATGGGTTGAAACCGACTCGACGGCACTTAACAACAACAACAAAGTCCTCACCACTGGACCAATACATAACATCCACATAAATGGAGAAAAGATTGAAGTTGTCAAAGACTTCATTTTGCTCAGATCCATCATCAACACACAAGGAGCAGCAGTCAAGAAATCAAATGATGTATTTTATTAGGCAAATCTGTTGCACAAGAATTCTTTAAAGTGTTCAAGAGTGAAAATGTCAGTTTAAGGACTAAGGTGCACCTGACCCAAACCATAGTATTTTCAATAGCCTCATGTGCATGTGAAAGTTGGACAGTGAATAAGGATGACTGTAGAAGAATTGATGCATTTGAGTTATGGTGTTGGAGAATATTAAAAGTGCCATGAACTGCCAGAAGAACAAAACAATCTGTGTTGGAAGAAATATCACCAGAATGCCCCTTAGAAGCAAGGATGGCCAGATTTGATCTCTCGTTGTTGTGGTTGTTAAGTACCGCGGTGTCGGTTCTGACTCATAGAGACCCTGCACTGGGTTTCCAAGGCTGCAAATCTTTACAGGAGCAGAAAGCCTCATCTTTTTCCCACAGAACAGCTGGTAGTTTCAAACTGCTGACCTTGAGGTTAGCAGCCCAATTCATAGCCACTACGCTACCAGAGCTCTTTTTATCTCTCATACTTTGGACGTATTATCAGGAGAGATCAGTCCCTAGAAAAGGACAACAAGCTAGGTAAAGTGGAAGGTCAGCAAAAAAGAATATGACCCCCGACAAGATGGATTGGCATCATGACAGCAGCAATGGGCTCCAGAGTGATGATGAAAGTAGCACAGGACCAGGCAGTGTTTTGATCTTTTGTGATGATGCAACCACACCTAACAAAGACAACAACTTATCTAGGTACCTTGAGTGTTGCATGCAGATTTGATTTTCATAATTTTTCCTTTGTGTGCAACAGTTTTATGGCAGCGACCAAAGTTACAAATATATTCTTTGTTTTATTTATTTGTCTTTGGGTCTCCTACTAGAATGCAAGTCCCTTAGGGCTAGGAATTTTTACTTCTATTCCTGTTGCATTTCCAGTACAGAGAATAGTAGCTGGCATATGGTAGGTGCTTAAGAACTATTGTTGAATGTAGGGTTGGATGGATAGATAGATGGATGGATGGATCATTGGATGGCTAAAAGAAATCTCAGGCATTTCCTGATTCCTGGAATTCAGACAACGGCTGGATCATCACCTTATGCCAACTTAGTGAATGATTGAGAGGCCCCAAAACTTTTTTGGTAGTATATGGAGACACATACTACATCCGGGATCCCTTGGAAGAGATGAGATCACTAGAATGTTCCTTGTTTTGGAAACTCTCAGAGCCCGAGGGATAGACAACCAACGCCCAGATGGGTGGCTCAGAAGTGCTCATCTTAGGCAGTGAGCAATAAGAATCTACTCCCAGCATCTTGTCTACAGAATCTAGGATTGCCATAGATACACAGAGGTCAGCAGTTCAAAACTACCAGCTACTCCACAGGAGAAAGATAAAGTTTTCTGCTCCCATAAAGATTTACAGCCTTAGAAATCCTATAGAGGGTTGCTATGAGTCAGAACCGACTCCACAGCACACAACCATCACCAACCACAAAGGCACATAAAAGACCTTGACTGTCGATGTTCAAGGACAGAATACAATGAACTCGTCCACAGGCTGTTTTCAGAAGACTTGTCTTGTCTGATTTATTGTATTAAGGAGAATAGATTCAACATGCATTGGAACATGCCTTTGAATTAGTAGCTTTTGAGAAAAGCTTCAAGTCTTTTTGGTAACAAAAGAAGTTAGTAAATTTAATATACAAGACCCAAATAAAAACAGAAGTAATGTAGTGGCTAAGGGTCTCAGCAGTGGATTTAGTCAGGTTACAGAGTAGTGATATATTTTTATTTGTGGCCATAAATCTTGGATGAGGACATTTCTCTGTTCTTATAGCCACTTGCTGTTTTTAGGGTGTGTTATAGTTTGAGTTCAACTTCTACTGTTACATTTATGGAATTACAACAGATTGCATTAGCAACATCATGGATCCCACATTCTTTGGTCAGTAGATTGTCAAGGTCTCTGAGATTACTCATGACCATATAGGTCAGCACGTCTAATGATTCTTTAATGATTCTCAGTGATTGTCCAGAATCCTCTCCCATTTCCTTGACCATGATGAAATATTTTGGATGGCTACATGGTTATTCATAATTCCATGAGTGATGGATCCTTTTTTCCTATTTGGGAGGTATATTGGTGGAAGGAAGTAGCAGATCACAGATCCTGGGCTAAGGAATTTGCAGTTATAGTGTGCACAAATCCTAGAGCACAGGTTCCCCACATTTGACTTGCATTTAGATATAGGAGTTCCCACGTTCTGCAGAGAAACCACAGTCCCCCTTTCAAACACAACACAGAAAAGAAATTTCCCCAGTTACTGGAATTATCAGAATCTAAACCAAAGTGCCTAGAAAGTGGGATGGTCAAATATTCAGACTGATTTTGATATGTGCAGCCAGGGTAATGGTGGCTACCAGCCAGAGGACCCCACTGTTGTAAAGATGATTTTGTAGAGTTAAGACCCTGCATCCAATTATACCAAGAATCACAACCTGATCCCAGTGTGTATCCATTTCCTAGGTAATTATACATATTTGTTGTTGTTGTTGTTGCTAGATGCCATCAAGTCAGTACCAACTCATAATGACCCTATGCACAACAGAATGAAACACTGCCTGGTCCTGGGCCAACCTCCCAATCATTGTTATGTGTGAGCCCATCGCTGTCACCACTGTGCCATCTTGTTGGATCTCTTCTTTTTCTCCAACCCTCAAGTTTACCAAACACGACATCCTTCTTCAGTGACTGGTCCCTTCTGACAACATGTCTGAAGTATGATAGACTAGATTCAGACTGGTAATATCTGTTGATGAACATTTCAGTTATCTCCATCTGCTTGGACAGCTGCCCAGATACAGTTTTTCTCGTGCAGTGTGCAACACCTAGGGAGGGTCACTAAAATGTCTTTCCAGATTAGTTCAAAAGTTATGGCTAATTTTTCAAATTTCTTCAATAAACAGTGGAATTTTCTGAAAATCCCCTAGTTTCTATTTGCACTGTTTCAAATCTGCCATAGAGACTGTACCCTGACAGATTGCTTGCCAGTTGCTAGACCTCTTACAAAGGTTAGGGACTAAGATATGAGTAATCTGAGGAAAGGGGCTCAGTTTCAGCTTTTCATGTTCTCCAATTTTAGCCAACACCATCAGTGGCTGTTTTAGAGACTCATTTCTACACAACCCTTGTATCTTTCTGTGTGTTCTCTAATAGCCCTAAAGGCTTGAATACAGGAAACCTCCGACCACTTCCCTTCCCTTCCACCCAATATGTCTAATGGAAAAGGCTGTTGTCATTCAAGCTTCCATTTACTGACTATTGCCCTTCTCCCCCAGCGCATATTTGGGCCAAGCAGTATTACAGAAAAGTATAAACTCATTTTTTTAACAGACTGTCAAAATTAAGAGTCTTCCAATTTTTTAATAGGTACCCCAAAGGGAAGTTTTCTGGAATAGATGGTATTTGTCCCATGTCATCTATGGCGACAAAAAGAATTTCTGAGCAGGGCAACCCCATTTTCAGAATTCTTATGTGGGAACTGAGGGTATTTCCCACATCTAAGGAAAGGTCAGGGCACCCCCTGGAACTTCCCCACAGAAATACCAAATCTCTGCTTTTCCCAGGGATCAATTCACAAACTTGGTCTCTGGCCAGAAAGTCCCGTCAGGGGGTGGGGGGGTCCCTCTGCTACTCCAGTCATTGACAAAGACCATTATTAACAGTGAGTAGCAAATAGTACCGCCTTTCTGTACTTGTTTTTATTTTGTGATACAAGGTTTCAGTGAGATTCTCTACCAAAGTTTGCAAAATGTCCAATCACAACTAAACTGAACTTCAAATTTAGCTTGAGCTTTGAAACTCAGGCAAAGATGTCTCAGAAAATCCCCCAAAAGCCACAAAGAGTAGAGCTTTCCAAAACAAAGGAATTCTGCATTAAAACTGAGTCAAAATCGGCGGAGGGGCACATGAGCTGGTTCCGTCTCTGAGTGTCTATCTAAGTAGCCCGTAAGTATACAAAATACAAGGTTTGAAAGAGGCAGTAGTTTAGAACAGCGATGGTCAAGCAAACAGATATGGCGGATATATGGACAAATATAACAGCGGCACCGATCTGCTCCTTCAAGGCAGAGGGTCTCTGGAGAAATCTGGATTCTGGGTATAGACTCCGAGGGAAAGTCACTCCTTAGCCTCTCTGTCCTCCTTAAATGTCTCTGTTCTTCTTGTACAATGTTCTTGACGCCATCCCATAACACTTCTAGTTTTCTTTCATTAGTGTCTAATACATCAAACCTTCTTTCCTTAGGCTGATCTCTAAACTGAGGTGGGATACACACAAGATAGTATTTTGGCTATTGTGTACGTGTTTAAATTTGCTTCAGTTTCTGCCTGAAATTGTGTATGGGCAACTGTTGATCTGTTCCGCAGTTGACCGCTGGCCTCGTTTCGTTTGGTGATATTGAGCTTCTCCAGCATCTCTTCCCATAAATGTAGTCAGTCTGATTCCTGTGTATTCAATCTGGTGAGATACCATTTATGTTGTTGGG
>NW_006408666.1:5124579-5139258 GCF_000296735.1 Chrysochloris asiatica | reverse complement strand
GCTTCTTTTCTATCACCAAGGCCATATTTTCCAACTATTGAGCCTTCTATTTTGTTTCTGAATTTTACATTCCAATCACTAATAATTACCAATGCGTCATGATTGCATGTTTGATTAATTTTAGACTGAAAAATGAAATGGTCATTGTTACGTTCAATCAAGCTGGTCTTTCAGCATCTTTCCAATTGGTGTCATGTTTGAGTCCACTGTTGCTGCCAATGCATTAATCCATCTTGTTTGGGATCATCCTCTTTTTAGCTGGCCCTCCACTTTCAATCACAATATCTTTCTGTAGCGAATGGTCCCTCTTAATAACATGCCCAAAGCACTATAGATGAGGTCTCACCATCCTTGCTTCAAATGAGCATTCTGGCTTGTCTTAGGCTGGGTTTTATAGAGAATACAAACCAGTGAAACATATATATGTACATATATAAAGAGAAGGTTATATCAAGGGAATGGCTTACAATTGTAAAGTCCCAGGTCTTCAGCAAAAGAGAGAGCGAGAGAAAGCCTTTCTTGCATGTCCATTATATTGGGAGCCAGGCACACTCCCAGGGAAACATCTTTTCAATTGATTGGCTGCTCATGGACACTCATTAGAATTAACTTTTCTTATAGTAAGTTTCATAACCATAGGATTAAGCACATCTAGGAAGGTTTGCCTAGTCAAGTTGACACAGAACCCTAACTATTACAGTCCACCATTGTCAACTGGACACCTATAAACTATATGCACAATCTCTAAAAATAGAAAATTGTAAAGTCATACACACGCCTAACATGCTATAACTCAAACATGTACAACCAAAAATGCACTGGCCCCATTTACATCTTTCATTTCACCAATAAACAAAGCAAAATTATTTTATTCACATATACAAAACAAAAAATATATATTCATTTAAATGTTGAAAGGGCACATTCTTCAAGCCAGCCTCCTGCCTATAGGCACAAAGCCTTACTCAGTCCATGAGTCTAGAGTCCACGTCTCTCCATGCCAACGCCTCTGCTGTCATCTCTGCTGTTGCCAATTTTCCAGGCAAGAATCCTGTGCTCCACTCATGCTCTCCCTCCATGATGGTCCTGGGATTGTCTATTCCTGAAATTAAAGGTTAGGGTTAGTTAGACATCTTCTACGATTTCAGTTTTGATAATCACACTATCCTACTCACAATTATTCACAATTTAAAACATAAAATCCTATCAGCATCATCCCCCACCTCTTTCACCAGATCCATCTGGAAAAAAGGAAAACTATTCAATGGGGATTCTAGCTTATCCCCTCATTCTGAAACTAAGCACACCCATGAAAGCATGTGAATCAGCCACTTCATGCTTTTATAGCCCCCCTGCTTCATTTTTCATAGCCAATATGTAAATTGCCTGTCCCTACCAACCCAGTACACTGAGGAGATAAGCATATTCCTTGAGCGGTAGAATCTTCCATTCTAGTTGGAATTTTGAGGAACTGCATCCATAAGCAAAAGTCCGATTCATCAAATTGTCACAATTTACACTTGCTCACAGTATCAAACATCTTTCTCATCATCAGGTCAGATTCTGGTCAGCTCAGTCCTAACCATCCAAGCTAGGTGAAATGGGTACCAGCTGCAAATTTGAGAATTCACATACACTTCCCTGCACTTCAAACCAGATGGCCTCTTCATTCACAGCCTTAGCCCTCAAGGACTAGGTTAGTGCCTGCGGATTCAGGAGTTGACACCACTCTCTAAACTTAAGACCAGCCATCCTTTCCTCTTCTCTCTCGTCTCAAGGTCAATTAGTACCCATAGAACATGTCCAAACTCAGCCCATGTCTCCATTGTTGCATTTCCCCCAGTTCCACTCACATGTAGATCCCAGTGGTCACCAGTGAGCACACTAGCTATTGCTCACCATCTCCATGTAACTTTCATTCCTAGACAGAGGTTTACTTTGATGGGCTGCCTTTTCTTGCCATGATGCCCCCAAAGCAAACAGTTTTATTGAAACTCAAAAGCCAAACAGTCTGTTTTTCCTACATGAATGTCTTGTCCTTCAAGCAGTTCTAAGTTGGTCTGCATGCTTTTCAAATGCAAATGTCCCAACTCTGAAGGTTCTTGGTGGGGCTCAGGATTCCACCTAAGGCACCATACTCTAAAAAAGTTTAAACCAAGAAGCCTATTTTTTCTGTGCAAATTCTGATTCCCCTTTTAGCAACTCCAATCAAGTATAGGTTGAAGGTGGACTTGCAAACTCTCTGTAATCATAATTCCCAATATTCATTTCCATCATACATGAATATCTATTTTACAAAAACAGGCAGGAGAAAGTAATATGCATAAGGCAGTTAAACACATAAAACTTTTTAAAGCACTCAAGCTCAATATTTTCTTCCCCATCCTTAGTAAAACCTGATTCCTATGAATATGGCCTTGGACTCTGGCAGGGTGGATCCAGTAGGCTCTGCCCCCCAGTCAGCCATCCTGTTTAACCAGTGTGACACCTGCTTTCGGCAATTCCAAAGGCCACAAAAGGCAAAAACATTTTCTTTCAGCCATTACAGGTAACAAAATACAAACCTTTTACTTTAATAAGTCTGTTGAATGTGGTCAGACTTAGCTCGGAACTTCATTGCTGTTTTTCCCCCTCTTCCCTTTATAGGTGACCAATATGGTCACCACTATTATTCAAATTTATGCACCAACAACTAAAGCCAGTGAAGATGAAATAGAAGAAATCTACCAACTTCTTCAATCTGAAATAGATCAAACATGCAATCAAGATGTATTTATCATTACTGGTGATTGGAATGCAAAGGTTGGGAGCAAAGTGGAAGGACCGGTAGTTGGAAATTTTGGACTTGGTGATAGAAATGATGCTTGAGAACGAATGATAGATTTATGCAAAACCAATGATTTGTTTATTTCAAATACCTTCTTTAGACAGCATAACAGACGACTATACACATGGACCTCACCAGATGGAATACATAGAAATCAAATTGACTACATCTGTGGAAAGAGAAGATGGAAAAGCTCCATATCATCAGTGAAAACAAGGCCAGGTGCAGACTGTGGAACAGACCAGACCATCAATTACTCATATGCAAATTCAAACTGAAGCTGAAGAAAATGAAAACAAATCCACGAGAGCCAAAATATAACCTTGAATATATCTTCAAGGTAGCATAGTATTCCAGTGTGTGTATGTACCACAGTTTGTTTATCCATTATTCAATTGATGGGCACTTAGGCTGTCTCCATCTTTTTGCTATTTTACTCACTTGGTGAAGTCTTTTGATGCACATAACTTTTTTAATTTTTAGTATGTCCCACTCATATATTTTGTCTACATTTGTTTGTGTAATTTTCAAAATGCTTGGTAGTCTGTGTATTCCCTGTATTCGAGCCTTCACATTTGTCCCTATTTTTTCATTGATGACCTTCATAATTTGGGGATTTACATTTCGGTTTAATCCATGCTGAGTTGGTTTTTGTATGGGGCATGAGGTAAAGGTCTTGTTTCAATCTTTTGCATATCGCTTTCCAGTTCTGCCAACACCATCTGTGAAAGAGACTATCTCCTCCCCATACAATATACCTAGGCACTTTGTCGAAAATCAGTTGGCTGTATATGGATGGGTTAATTTCTGGATTCTCAATTCTGTTCCATTGATCAGTGTATCTTTCATTGTACCAGTACCAGGCTGTTTAACCACTGTAGGCATGTAGTAGATTTTTAAATCAGGGCGTGAGAGGCTTCCAAGCTTGTTCTTATTCTTAAGCAGTGCTTTGCTTATCCTGGGTCTCATTTTTTTTCCATATAAAGTTTGTGATTGTTTTTTCCATCTCTTTGAAGAATGTCACTGGAATCTGGATTAGGATTGCATTATATATGTAAATTGCTTTGGGTAGTGTTGACATTTTCATGATGTTGAGTCTTCCTATCCAGGAACATGGTATATTCTTCCATTTTTGTAAGTCTCTTTTGGTTTCTTGTAGTAGTGTTTTGTAATTTTCTTTGTATAGGTACTTTGTTTCTCTGGTTACATTTATTCCTAGATATTTCATCCTTTGGGTGGCTATTGTAAATGCTACTGCTTTCCTAATGTCTTTTTTCTTTCTTAATTTATGATGTTATTGATGTCATTCCACAACATTTTTGGTCGTTGATAGGTAGTGTAAAATGCATTAAACATGGTCTTGAGATGGACTCTAAATTAATCTAGGATACACTCAAGGTCATATTTTGGCTCTCATGGAGCCAAATTTTCTTCAGCTTCAGCCTTAACTTGTATATGAGGAATTGGAGGTCTGTCCCACAGTCAAGCCCTTGCTTTATTTTGACCAATGATATTGAACTTTTCAACCACCTCTTCCCACAGATATAATCAATTTGATTCCTATGTATTCTATCTGGTGAGGTCCAGATATACAGTCACCTTTTATATTATTGAAAAAAGTTATGTGCAGTGAAAAAGTCATTGATCTTGCAAAATTCTATCATGCAATCTCCAACATCGTTTCTATCACCTTATTTTCCAACCACTGACTCCTGGTGCTTCACTGCAGGATAAGCCCTGGAGTGTGAACCACTAGGTCGGTGGTTTAAACCTACCAGCTGCTCCTTGTTAGCACTGCACCAGGATCATCATGTATTGGAATCAATTCAGTGGCACTTTCCAACTTGATCCTTCTTCCTTGTTTCCAACTTTTGCATTCCAATCACCAGTAATTATCAATGCATCTTGATTGAATGTTGGATCAATTTTAGATTGAAGAAGTTGATAGAATTCTTCCATTTCCTCATCACAGACTTAAGTGGTGTGTGGGTAAATTTAATTAATAGTGGTATGAACTGGCCTTTTATGCAAACATATGGATATCATCCTGTCACAGACAATATTGTACTTCAAGATAGATCTAGAAATGTTCATTTTGGCAATGAATGTGATGCCATTCCTCTTCAAGTTGTTATTTCTAGCATAGTAAATCATGATTCAAAGTCACCAATGCTAGTCCATTTCAGCTCAATAATGCCTAGAATACAGATCTTTGTTCATTTTGTTTTTGACAGTTTCCTAGTTTCATACTTAGTAAATTTCAGGTTCTGATTATTAATGAATGTTTGAAGCTGCTTCTTCTCATTTTGAGTTGTGTCCCATCAGCAAATGAAGGTCCCAAAAACTGTGCTTCATCCATGTCATTAAGGTCAACTCTACTTTGAAGAGGCAGCTGTTTCCCAGTGGTATTTTCAGCACCTTCCTACCTGAGGTGCTCATCTTCTGGAACTCTGCCAGTGTTCTGTGGCTATTCATTAAGTTGTCAGAGGCTAACACTTTAGAAGTGGTCTGCCCTTCCTTTTTGCCCACCTGTCTTAGTCTGGATGTGCCCTTGAAACGTGTTCACCATGGGTTACCCTGCTGGTATTTAAAATTCTGTTGCTATAACTTAAAGCTTCAAAGGAATGCATAAAATTACCACAGTATGACAAACTGATGAACAAGTGGTGAAGAAAATCATGGAAACTTTTCTTAAACAAAAATATCAAAATGTGAAGCTATTGTTTGTTGATATGCCATCTATCTAGGTGTATGGATTTCTGGAGACAATGCTTCCACCTCTCTTATCCCTCCCCTGATGCACAACTTTCCTGATTTTAAATCATTCAGTATCCTCTTGTTCTAACAACTGTCTCTTTGTCTTTGTACAGATCCCTTATGAGCACAAATAAGTGTTCTAGAATTTTCATTCTTCACAATGTGATCCATAGTTTTTTTATCCACACAGTCAAAAAATAGACATCTTTAAGGTAATCTCTGTTTTCAGTCAAGATTAGCAGAAAACTCATTTACAACTGCCATATGCAAATGATACAACCTTGGCTGCCAAAAATCAAAAGGGCTTGAAATACTTCCTGAGAAAGATCAATGCTACAGCATTCAGTATGGATTGCTCTCAGCATAAATAAAATGAAAATCCTCACTCCTGGACCAATAAGTAACATCATGATAAATGGAGAAAAGATAGAACTTGTCAACAATTTCATTTTACTTGGTTCCACGATTAGTTCTCATAGAAGCACCAGTCATTAATCAAACAACATATTGCATTAGGCAAATCTGCTGCAAATTACCTATTTAAAATGTTGACAGTGCGTAAAACAGATTGGGAAAGAATCAATGCATTTGAATGATGTTGTTGTTGAAGGCTATTGAATATACCATGGACCACCAGAAGAATGAACAGATATGTTTTGGAATAAGTACAGCCAGATTGTTCCTTGGAAGCAATGATGACAAGACTTCATCTCTCATACTTTAGACAATCTCTTCAGTTCCTAAAGAAGGACTTCATGCTTGGTAAAGTGGAGGGTCAGTTAAAAAGAGGAAAACATTGAATGAAATGGATTGACACAGTCATAGCAATAAGTGGGCATAACAACAATTGTGAGGATGGTTGAGGACCAACAGTGTTTTGTTCTGTTGTAGGTAGGGTCACTATGAGTTGGAACCCACTCAACACACCTAACAATAACCCTTTCCCAAAGAATTCTGTGTTCTTTGATTTACACCATGTCAAATAACAGTTTCGATATCTTCAAGGGACTCAAACTGTGTTCCTTTGAAATGTTCTTTGCGTTTGGGGTATAAAAACAAATCTTGAAGATACAAGATCAGAGTTTTCAAGAGAAGAAGTTTCTTAACAAAATTCTAATACAGCAGCCCTTCCTACCCTCAGAGAATTAGCAGAAACATTGTTGTGATAGAAAATTTTTCCGAGGTTCAAATTTCTTGGATTTTTTCTCACCAATGCAATTTTCAATTTTCTTAAAACTTTCATAGTCTCCGTGTCTTTTGAGGCCTCCTTGGAACCCTAAAAAAAAAAGTAACCATGTCATTCTGAGCTAACCTGTTTGCCTTAACTTGTACTGGCCTAGCAGATCCCCTGAGAAGCAACTCTTTAGATTGGACTTGATTTTTGAAGGCATTCTAAGGAGCCTAAGACATGCAAGTAAAATCTTGCTAAAGATGTTTCATAAATGGCTGCATAGTACATTGACAGGGAACTGCCAGATGTTCTAGATGGATTCAGATGAGGATGTGGAATGAGGGTTATCATTGTTGATGCCAGATGACTCTTGACTGAAAGTAGAGAATACCAGAAAGATGTTTACCTGTGCTTTATTGGCTACGTAAAGGCTTTTGACTGTGGATCGTGACAAGGAATGGACACCATTGTAGAGAATCAGTATTTTGTAACATTTCATTGTGCTCATGAGGAACATGTACATAGACCAAGAGGCAGTCATTTGAACAGAACAAGAGGACACAGAGATTTAAAATCAGGAAAGGTTTGCAACAAGATTGTTTTGTTTCACCATACTTTATTCAATCTACATGCTGAGCAAGTAATCCAAGAAGTTGGTTTTTATGAAGAATGTGGCATCTAACAACCTGTGATATGCAGAAGATACAATCTTGCTTGCTCAAAGCTAAGAGGGCTTAAAATATTTACTGATGAAGATCAAAGACCATAGTCATCAGTATGGGTTGCACGTCAATGTACAGGAAACAAAAATCCTTACCACTGGACCAATAAATAACATCCATAAAAAGGGAGAAAAGATTGACGTTGTCAAATGCTTCATTTTGCTCAGATCAACACTCAAGCAGCAGTCAAGAAATCAAACAATACATTGCATTGATCTAATTTGCTGCATAAAGAAGTGACTGGCTTACAAGATTTCAAGAGGGAACCTAGATCCAGACAGCATGGAGGAAAGTGGAAACTCCACTGAATAGTATCCAATCTGTCTAGGTGGGGCTGATGAAAGGAAATGTGGATAGGTTTCTTGTGGTACAATAGCAAATAATTGTTATCAGGACTGATTGTGAGGGTTGGAAATGTAAAGGTAGACATTTTATGGCAAGGAGGGGAGTGATTAACTTTGCAGTCTAAGAGCGGAGGTCCCTGGGACCATGAAGGGAGAAAAGCGGAGAACAGGACCCTACCCAGAGAAGCAGTGATACCTGAGATGGAGGCAAAGATGATGATGTGGAGAGATGGAGCAGCTGGGGACTCTAGACCCAGAGAGGGAGAGGGGCTGTGTGCTGACGACCGGGGAGTGGGGGGAGAGCAGGAGAGAGGGGGCATACTTATAGAATGTACCCTTTGGTTGGTTGATGATGCATGGAGGGGATTGTAACCATGGCAATGAAATGATAAATGATAGGATGAATGTAAAACCAATGTTCTCCCATGTAAACTGTCACATAATTCACAATAAAACATTTTTTTTTTAATCTGCTGCATAAGACCTCATTAAACTGTTCAAGAGCAAAGATGTCAGTTTGAGGACTAAAGTGTGCCTGACTGACTCAAGCCACTCATACACATGTATAAGTTGGACAATGAATAAGGAAGGCCATAGAATAATTGATGCATTTGAGGTATGGTATTGAGGAAGAATATTGAAAATATCATGAACTTCCAGAAGAGCAAGCAAATGTGTATTGGGAGAAAATGCAACCAGAGTGCTCCTTAGAAGCCAAGATGGTCAGACTTCATCTCTCATACTTCAGACATATTTTCAGGAGGGATCATCCTGAAGATGGATATCATACTTGGTAAAGTAGAGGGTCAGAGCAAAAAGGAAGATCCAACGAAATGGATTGACACAGTGGCAGCAGCAATGGACTGAAGTCTACGGCAGTACTTGTGAGGACGGTGCTGGGGTGGGTATTGTCCTGTTCTGTTGTACAAAGGGTCCCGATGAACTCAACGGATGTAACAGCACTAACAATAACATATCAACAAGGATGCTTCTCAGGAACATAAGTTTAAATGAGAAAAAAATAGCCACAGAATGATTCTTATAAATATAACACACATAAATTTTTTTAATTCTGAAAAATACTAAATGTCATCTTGAGGAACTTACTTGTGATGTTTTAGGATAGACATTGGACTGCTAACAGAAAGATCAGTAGCTCAAATCCACCAGCTGCTCCTTGGAAATCCTACACAGTGTTGCTATGAGTTGGAGTCCTCTGAATGGCACTTAACAAGGACAAAATTTATGCACAGAGGAACCCTGGTGCTCTGCAACTAGAGGTTGTTTTATTATTATTATTATTATTATTATTATTATTATTATTATTAAATGCTGCTAAGCCTGTTCCAACTCACAATGAGGATTTCTGAGGAGTACCTGATGAATGTGAACCGCCAATCTTGCGGTTCAAACCAACCTTTGTTGTTATTAAGTACCATTGAGTCAGTTCTGACCCATAGCGATCCTGTATAGGGTTTCCGAGGAGCGACTGGTGAACTTGAACTTGCGGTTCAAATGGCTTTGCAGTCTGGCACATTAACCCACAGCACCACACCAAGAAACCAACCTTTGGGCAACTCAAAATCACCAGCTACTCCATTGGAGAAAGATGTGGTATTCTTCCAGAAAGTTTGATAGCCTTGGAAACTTATGGGGCAGTTCTCCTGTTTCCTATGTGGTAACTGAGTTAGAATCAGTTTCATAGCAACAGACAGGTTTGGGTTTTGATTATAAACAAAGGAGCTCTGGTTATGTGAAGGTTAAGGGGTGGTTCAAATCCATCCAGTAGATCTGTGTTAAAACACCTAGTGATCTACTTCTGTAGATGTTAAACACCTAAGAAAACCCTCTAGGGAAACTCGACTCTGTCACATGGCTTTGCTCTGAGTCAAATCAGCTTGCTGGCACTTAACAAAAACAACCTTAATGTGTAACAGTATAAAAAAATAACTGGAAGGAAATCAGAATGGTTGCTTCACAAGAGGGAGAATGCTATTTGAGACTGGGTAGAGAATCAAGGAGAACTGCACCCTTGTCATGTTCTCATTCTCTGACTGATTGTGTGTGCATGTGTCTGCATACATGAATACAGCAATGACAAAAGGCTAACACAGGCAAGCATGTCATGATTCACTTGCTATATTCTTAAAACTCTGGACATTTTGAAAAATGAAAGTAGATCAAAATAACCTTATTTGAATACTTATATATGTGAGGGCAATTATGTTACATAATCCTTATAACAACCCAATAGATATAGAAATTTCAAGTGTAGAGAAGTGAAATACGGCTAATAGGACACTAAAGCTAGCTTCTCAACTCTAGAAGCTCTATTTACTTCCTGATCTTCACGCCTCTAAAAGATGACGCATAATAAGACACGTGTTGGCTTCCTTTCATGTTTACCCATTTACTTAAACACAGAAGCACACAACATGCTTTATATCAATACAATCCAAAGTAGATAAGCTATATCTAATACAAATGACACATTCCTGTCTTCTCCATAGCATCCAAGCTGCAGGCTTGCTGGAACCCACTCAATCATGGTTTTTGGATTGCTAATGGTAGGGTGGTGGGTCTAGCCACTTGACCAATAGCTCACGTGCTGGGAACATGTTTAGACTGCAGTTTGTGCAAGCAGCCACTGGGAACACGATCCTATTTCCACAGCTCCCATTCCCCAATCTTCTTCACCAGCCACAGGTGATAGAGGAAGATGAAGCTCCTCTTTCTCTTCACAAAATGGTGTATCACAAAACGTGAAAGTGAGGCATCATATGACCGTGGCCCTAGCCTTGTGATTAAGGGGAAGTAGCCACTGCCTAGGTAGTGCTGACTCCTAAACTTATCTGCCTTCCTAACAAAGTCAGCCCGGATTTCTAAACGGGTCTCCCTCTCTAGCAGGAAACCCTTTATCAAAAATTTATTTTAGTAAAAGAAAATAATATTATGATAAATACTCTTATCATGAAATTTCCATGTGCAACTATTATTTTCCCCACACCCAAAAGAGAAAGCAAAATGAAATAGGCTTTTAAATTATAGCAATAAATTAACAAACATATGTAAAGTGTTCAGTACAGACCTGAAATATAGCTCAACAAAATGCTAGCTACTATTGTTCCCACACAGCCATGATCGGAATACTATGCAGGCATTTTTAAGATGTGAAAAGAAAAGAAAAAAAAAAATGTCCATAAAAATAATTGTAATAAAACTGGAAGTACAGTGTGATCCCGTTTGGTTTTTAATATGTTAAATGGTAGGAAGATTATAGTTTTCTCATTAATTAATTTTGTTATTAAGATTTTTATAATCAAGTCCTATTGGTTTTGAAAAAAAAAAAAAAAGATCATAATCAAAATGTTGACTCAGACTCCAGGAGGCAAGCGGAGATCAGGAGCCTTGGTGCACAGAGTCCAAACGGACTGTTGAGGGAGCTGTCCAGGAAAGTTTCAAGTTAGACGCATATGCCAGCCTGGCACTTCTGTTAATTCATGTTGGGGCGTGCAATCTTCCATTTTGTTATCAACACTGTGTGGAGAATCACATGGTAACAAACCGGAAGTACTGAGGCCCTCCGTCCATCAGCTGACTAGAAGGACTGCAGGAGCAAACTTAGAAGCAGATCCATTCCAACCCACCCTTCAGATAAAACCATGTCTCCAACTTCATGAGAGACCTCGAGGTAGACCCACCCACCTCAGCCACGTCTAGATTCCTGATAACAGAAACTGGGTAATGAACTTTCATTTTAAATAATTCATCTAAGTTACTAAAGTCTTCCTGCTTTTGATAGCCTCTCAACACTGGTCCCACAGTATAACAAGTGCCTTTTGGAGGCATTTCAACATCTTTGGGCTTCATTGGCTCCACTAAGAGTGGGGAAGAGAGAGGGAATTACAATCAATGACTTGAAACCAAATGTGCATGTATTGTTGAATGTAAACCTGGTCTGCTCTGTTAACCTTCACCCAAGATACAATAAAAGGTTAAAAAGAAAAATTCCTAAGATTTCTGTGAGCACTAAATGGAGTCCTGGTATGGCACTGTGAGCTCAGGACTTCAAGGTCAGTTTGAACCCCAAGGTTGTTGTGGTTATTAGGTGCATAGAGTCAAGACCAAACTCATAGTGATCCTATGCAAAACAGAGCGAAACACTGCCAGGTCCTGGACCAACCTCATAATTGTTGCCACACTTGAGCCCACTGATTCTACCACTTTGCCAATCCATCTTGCTGGGAGTCTTCCTCTTTTTCTCTGGCCTTCAACCTTACCAAACACATCTTTCTCCAGTGACCGGTCCCTCTTTACAATATGTCCAAAGTATAAGAGATGAAGTTTGGCCATCCTGGCCTCCAAGGAGCACTCTAGTTGCACTTCTTCCAAGCCAGATCTGTTGGTTCTTTTGACAACCCATGTTACTTTCAATATTCCTCTTCAACATCAAAACCCAAAAACATCAATTCTTCTAATTTTTCTTATTCACTGTGCAGCTTTTGCATGCATATGAGGTTATGAAAAATACCATGGCTTGGGTCAGGCACACCTTAGTCCTCAAGCTGATGTCTTTACTCTTAACACTCTAAAAAGGTCTTGTGTAGAAGATTTGCCTAATGCAATACGTTGTTTGATTTCTTGACTGCTGCTTCCATGAGTGTTGATGGTTGATCCAAGAAGAATGAAGTCCTTGACAACTTCAATCTTTTTTCCATTGATAAGAATGTTATTTATTGATCCAGTGGTGAGGAATTTTGTTTTCTTTACATTGAGAGGCAGTTCATACCAAAGGCTGTGCTCTTTGATCTTCATCAGTAAATATTTTAAGTCCTTTTCACTTTCTGCAAGCATGGTTGTATCATCTGCATGCCACAGGTTGTTAATGAGTTTTCCTCCAATCCTGATACCATGTTTTTCTTCATATAACCCAGCTTCTTGGATTATTTTGCTCATCATCCAGGTTCAATAAGTATGGTGAAAGAATGCAACCCTCTCACACACCTTTCCTAATTTTAAACCATTCAGTGTTCCCATGTTCTGTTCAAACAACTGCCTCTTGGTCCATGTACCATGAGATTCCTCATGAGCACAATTAAGTGTTCTAGAATACTCATACAATGTTGTCCATAGCTTGTCATGATCCTCACAACTGAAAGCCTTTGCAAAGTCAATAAAACACAGATAAACATCTTTCTGGTATTCTCTGATTTCATCCAAGATCCACTTGATGCCAACAATGATATCCCTCCATCCACATCCTCTTCTGAATCTGGCTTGAATCTCTGGAAGTTCTCTGTCAATGTATGCTTGCAGACATTTCTGTATTACCTTTGTTGTTGTTGTTATGTGCCATGGAGTCGGTTCCAACTCATAGCAACCCAGTACAGGGTTTCCAAGGCTGTAAATCTTTATGGGAGCAGAAAGACTCATCTTTCTCCCACGAACAGCTCGTAGTTTTGAACTGATGACCCTAAGGTTAGCAGCCCAATTCGTAATCACTATGCTACCAGAGCTCCTTCTTTAGTAAAAATTTATTCTCATGGAATATCAAAGATATTTTACAATTATTTCCACATTCCATTGGGTCACCTCTCTTAGGAATGGGCACAAATACAGATCTCTTCCAATCAGTTGGCCAGATAGTTGTCTTCCAAATTCCTTGGCAGAGATGAGTGAATGCCTCTTGTGCCACCTCACTTTCTTGAAAGATTTCAATTTTTATTCCTTCAATTCCTGGTGCCTTTTTCTTTGCCAATTCCTTCAATGCACCTTGGACTTCTTCCTTCAGAATCATTGGATTTTGATTATATGCTACCTCTTGAAATGGTTAAACATCGCCATTTCCTTTTGGTACAATGACTCTGTATATTCCTTCCATTTCCTTTTGATGCTTTCTGCATCATTCAATTATTTTTCCAGAGAATACTTCAATAATGAAACCCAAAGCTTGATTTTTTTTTTCTTCAGTTCCCTCAGCTTGAGAAATGCTGAGTGTGTTCTTCCCTTTTAGTTTCCTAGATCCAGGTCTTTGAACATTTTGTTGTAATATCTGACTTTGTTTTCTCGAGCTGATCTTTGAAACTTCCTTTTCAGCTCTTGTACTTCCTCATTTCTTCCATTTGCTTTAGCATGTCTATGCTGGAGAGGAAGTTTCAGAGTCTCTTCTGGCTTCCACTTTTATATTTCCCTTCTTTCTTGTCAATGACTTTTTACTTTCTTCCTGTATGGTGCACTTTATGTCATCCCATAACTCTTCTGGTCGTCAGTTTTTAGTGTTTAATATATAAAATATGTTCTTCAGATGATCTCTAAATTCAGATTCGATATATTCAAGGTCATATTTTGGCTCTCATGAATTTGTTTTCATTTCCTTCAGCTTCAGTCTGAATTGATGGCACAGAATTCAAAATAAAGAGAAACAGCTGTAAGCATCCATTAATAATCAGAACATGGAATGTACAAAACATGACTCTAGGAAAATTAAAAATTCTCAAAAATGAAATGGAACACATAAATATCAATATCTTAGGCTGAAATGGGCTGGTGCTGGCCTCTCTGAATCTGACAATCCCATGGTTTACTATGCTGGGAATGAGAAGCTGAAGAGGAATGTCATCGCATTCATCATCAAAAAGAACATATCAAGATCTGTCAGAGGTATAAAGCTGTCTGTGATAGGATAATATCTATGTGCCTACAGGGAAGGTATTTTCAATAACCTTATATGCATGCAAAATCTGGACAGTGAATATGGAAGACCATAGAAGAATTGATGCCTTTGAGTTATGGTGTTGGAGGAGAATATTGAAAGTGCCATGGGCTGCCAAAAGAACCAATAGATCCATTTTGGAAGAA
>NW_006408666.1:5119565-5121179 GCF_000296735.1 Chrysochloris asiatica | reverse complement strand
CTTTGGACATATTGTCCGGAGGAAACAGTCGCTGGAGAAGGATGTCATGCTGGGTAAGGTGGAGGGTCAGAGAAAAAGAGGAAGACCTCTAATGAGATGGATTGGCCAGGTGGCATCATTGATGGACTCAAGTGTGGCAGCGGTAGTGAGGTTGGCCCAGGATCGGACACTGTTTCGTTATGCTGTGCATGGGGTCACTATGAGTCGGTTCCGACTCGATGGCACCTGACAATAACAACAATGCATTATTTAAAGAGTTCTGGACTGCTAACCATTCAAACCTGCAAGTCACTCCTCAGAAACCCTACACAGGGTCACTGTGTATCAAAACCAACTAGACAGCACTTACCAACAACAATATGTCCTGCACACTACTGTTATGGGTTTAATAAACTTCCCTATTCCCTGACTCAACTTGCTACATTTAAATAAACTCATGTTCCAACACTACACTCAACTACTTAACATGCCCTTTTGCCTCCCCTGGAGGTTGTTGAAGATTTAAGAGCAATGATTGAGCTTTACCCATTTTGAAATCCTTGAAACTAGGGCACGGGCTGACACTCAAGAGATACTCCAAAAATGGTGAATAAGTGAGCAGATGAAGCTCAGAATAAAACACACATGAGTCATGCACACACACTCACACATACACACACCATGACATCTGCATTTCAGCCATTTTACCTATGCCAGCATCCCTACCTAGAATGTGTCTTCTTGTATGCCTCTACAAATAATCTCAGTCTACAGACCCTAATTCAAATTTTCACCTCATCTGTGAATTCTTTTGCTATGTCTTTTTCTTAATGTTGACATAACTATATATGTTGACTTCACTTGTACGTCATATTTTTATTTTTATCATTTTGTCTTTGTCTCATTTCTGGTCTTCTCAGTAAAAGTATAGATTTCCAGAGAATGTGGATGTACTGTATATTAAACTTTTAAAAAAGTATTTCCAGACAAACAGAAATCCTACCAACTTCTGGTAGAAGGCTAAATAGGTACAAGGCTTCAGAAAACTTTCACATTATCTACTAAAGTTAAATTGTTGTTAAGTGCCTTCAAGTCCGTTCTTACCCATAGTGACCCTGTATAGGATTCCCAAGGGTTAGCTGATGAGTATGAACTGCTGACCTTGAAATACAAATGACCTTGCAGTACAAAGTTAATCCTACAGTGCATCACCTATGCACCTATGCATTAAATCTTAGCAGGTTACCATATATATATATATATATATATATATATATTCCTCAAAAAGGTACCTAATCAAGTGGTCAGTTCCCCTCAGGGCAAACCCCCTTCCATTACTGAGATTCAAGGGGAATACATGAGCAGGCATGTTGTCTTGCAGGTAACCACGTTGGTCACCAATTAAGGGAAGTTGGGGAAAAAGCAGCAATGCAGTTGTGAGCTAAGTCTGACCACGTACAATAAACTCCTGTCAACCTGGGTCAAGACCTGGTTGGCCAGCAGTATGGCAAGACCTGGGGACTCCTGGGCCCCGAAAAAGGGACATGGCCACAGAGGACTAGAATGCAGAGTGAAGCATCCAGATGATATGAAGAAAGGGGAAATACACAAGAACACCCACACTTGCAGATAATA
>NW_006408666.1:5115020-5119266 GCF_000296735.1 Chrysochloris asiatica | reverse complement strand
TCCAAAGGGTGTGGGGGAAGGTAGAAACTCCACTGAGACATTTCTGGCCTGTCTGGACAGGGCTGATGAAAGGAGATGGGGATAAGACTCTTGTGGTTCAACAGTGAATAATTGCTATCAAGACTGACTGTGAGTGTTGCAAATGTAAAGGTAGATGTTTTGTAACAAAAGGAGGGGAGTGGTTGATTCTGCAGTCCAGAAGCGGAGGTCCCTGGGACCATCAAGGGAGAAGAGCAGAAGGCAGGACCCTACACAGAGAAGGAGTGATGCCAGAGATGGAAGCAGAGACCATGACATGAACATATAGAGTAGCTGGGGACACTAGACTCAAGAAGAGAGAGGGGCTGTGTGTTGACAGCCAGGGAGCAAGCTTGTGGGGTATACCCTTTGGTTGTTTGATGATGCATGGAGGGGATTGTAATCATTGTGACAAAATGAAATAAAATAGGATGAATGTAAAGCTAATGTTCTCCTATGTAAACTATCACATAATTCACAATAAAAACATAAAAACAAAAGTGCCTATTAGTTCACCAGAGCACATTATATCCATGCCAATACTTGGTCAAAACCCACCAATTGGTAAATGTCCTTCATACTAGTATACTCACACAATGAAATACAATGCAACAATGAGGATAATCTACAATACGTACCACATTACGGAAGAAGTTTACAAACAGAATTGTAAACAAAACAAGCTAAGCATTAGTGAGTACACAGTGCAACATTTCATTTCTATAAATATAAAATACAGGCAAAAATCAATTTAAATGATTCCAAGTCAGGAGGATGGAAGCGATGTATGACTTGAAGAGAGGAAAGACTCAGAGTGCATGACTGGTAAGTCTAAGTCTGAAGTGGATTCAGGGACACTTGATTTGTGAAAACTCACCTGAGCGGAAATGTGCTGGCACAGTTCTGTATGCTCGCTGTGCTAGAAATAGAGTCCCTGGATGGCACCAAGAGTTAAGTGCTCAACCATTAACCAAAAGACTGGCTGTATGAACCTACAGATGGCTTGGAAGAGAGGTCTGATTACCTTCTTCCAACTGTCACAGCCTTGAAAACCCATGGAATCCATGTCTACTCTGACACATACAAGGCCATTCTAAGAGTTGATATGACAACTAGTTATAGTTTTTGCTGTTTGGTTTGGGTTTTGGCTATACTAAAAAAAAAAAAAAAAAATCTAGCTTTTTTAATTTTTATTTTTAAGTCAATCAAGATGAAATCAAAGGTATCAGCCTTATTTGAAGAACGGATATCACAGGATTATCATGCCTGGGAGAAGGAAAATAAATGAGGTATACCCTATCTTCACTCCAGCTTTATGGCCTGGTGACAGTTTATAGAGTGCAGTACAAGACGAGAAAACCCAACCAGGACCTGAGGGATTCACTAGATTAATGGCCGAGAGATTAGCAGCGAGATGGGTTTCAAGAAAGCAAACGGAGTTAAAATACGTGTTCTTGTTGTTAAATGCCCTCCATTCAGTTTCAACTCAGAGTGATCCTGTATAGGGATTCTGAGAAGCAGCTGGTGGGTTTGAACTGCCAACTTTGCAGTTAGTAATCCAGTGTCATTGGTTGTGCAAAATAATGCTGGTAAAGGATGAGCTACACATGAAGAGGCTTGTGAGAACTGCAGAAGTTGCTACTTGAATACCAACCTGACTGGCATGTACATAAGAGAAAACTTTGATTAGGTCAGAAAAATCACTAGAAATTAGTGGCCTGAACAATTCCCACAGTTCTCATAGAACCACGGATAATTTTTGTTTTACCAGTATCGAGTCCTGGTGTGGGACTGTGCCATAAAGCCCTCGACTGCAAGGTCAGTTTGAAATACAAGTTCAATGGTTCAAACTCACCAGCCAGTCCTTGGAAACCCTATACAGGTCACTATGAGTTGGAACATACTGTATGGCACTTAACAACAACAACAACCAATATAGTGGGAAATTCTCATAATCTTGGAGAACTGAGGACAGCTTTCAGAAATATATCATCTTAATAATGGAGTAAATGATTCCTAAACTAAAGATTTCTCTGGACTCAGTCAGGAATCTTAGAGCAAATCAAATCAAAGGTCCCACTATGATCTGAAGTAAATTAACTCTGTCAGAACAAGGTTTGTTACCATTGTTAAGTGCCATTCAGTTCTGACTTGTAACATCCCTATAAAGGTTTCCAAGAAGCGGCTGGTGGGTTGGAACTGCAAACCTTGTGAAAATTTTTGAAACATATTTGGAAGATTAAAGCATGTATAAAAAAAAAAAAAAAATGTGAAAGAAAAAAATCAAAACAAATAACAGAAAAAATTGTAAAATAATAAAAATATGACAATAACAAAAAGAAACAAAAATATTATTATTAGGATTTTATGCAATACATGAAGTTATTGTTGTGGTTGTTGTTAAGTGCGGTCAAGTAAGTTCTGACTCAGAGAGACTCTCTGTAACAGGTTTTCCAAGGAGCGGCTGGTGAATTTCAACCGCAGAAATTCCGGTTCAAAACCACCTTTCAGTCCAGTGCTTATCCTATAGCACCTCACCAAGATGCCATACATGAACTAGTATAATACATGAAGTTGTTGTTGTTAAGTGCTATTGAGTCAGTACCTACTCATAGCAACCCTATGCACAACAGAACAAAACACTGACCAGTCCTGGACCAAATTCACAATCATCGCTTTGTCCGAGTCCATAGCTTCTGCTACTGTGCCAATCCATCTTGTTGGGGGTCTTCCTCTTATTCTATGACCCTCCACTTTATCAAACATGATGTCCTTCTCCAGTGACTGGTCCTTTCTGACAACGTGTCTGAAGTATGAGAGATCCCTCCCTGGCTTCCAAAGAGCACATAAAGTAGTACGATATTATTTGAAGGCAAACTAAAAGATAAAGTTGTATTCTGTAAACTCTGTTGCTGTTGTTAAGGGTCATCAAGTTGGTTCCAACTCATAGTAACCCTGTGTAGGGTTTCCAGTAAGTGACTAGTGGGTATGAACTGCTGATCTTGTGGTTAGAAGTCCAGTGTTTTTCCTATAGTATCATAGACTCCCAGAGATCTATGTTGTATTAAAGTGCTGTCAAATAAGTTCTGACTCGTAGCAATCCTGTATAGGGTTAGCAAGGAGTGGTTCGTGAGACTGAATTGCTGATCTTGCGGTTCAAGCCATGTTGAAGTCCAGCACATTAACCAGCAACTCCACACCAGGATTCCCCAGGACTCTATAATAACAATTAAAAATAAAACAAACAAGGGAACACAAAGAATGGGTAAAAATCTTTTGCAATGACATAGCAGACAAGGAGCTAATTTCTAAAATATATAGGAAAATATAACACCTCTACAAGAAAAAGATAAATAACCCAATTAATACATGGGCACAGGACATAAACAGATATTTCGCCAAAGAAGAGATCCAGGTAACCAACAAATATATGAAGAAAGGTTCATGATCATTAGCCATTGTTGTTGTCACTAGCCATTAGAGAGATGCAAATCAAAACAACAATGAGATATCATCCCCCACCAGCAATAACAGCGAAGTTCATAAAAGCAGAGGACAGTAAGTGCTGACAAGGATGTGGAGAGACTGGGACCCTTCCACATTGCTGGTGGGAATGCAAAATGGTCCGATCACTCTTGAAAACAGTGTGGAACTTCCTCAGAAAGTTGGAAATAGAAATATTTATGATCCAGCAACTCCTCTACTTTGATTATATCCACAAGAAATATGAACCATAACACAAGTAGATACATGCACACCAATGTTCATAGCAACACTATTCACAATCACAATAAGATGGAGACAGTCTAAGTGACCATCAATGGAAGAATGGAGTTAAAAAAAAAAAAAAAACTTTGGTACACAAACTCAATGGAATAGTATGCTACTTTGAAGAATATCAAGGAAGCTGCAACCCACCACATAACATGAATGAAACTTGAGGAAATTATGCTGAGTGAAATTAGTCACAAAAAGACAATATCGCATAAAACCATTATTGTAAAAGTTTAAGAAAAGATGTTGTTGCTGTCAGGTGTCATTTAGTCGGAACCGACTCATAGCAACCCTATGCAAAGCAGAATAAAACAATGTCCGATCCTGGGCAAACCTTACTACCGCTGCCACACTTCAGTCCATCAATGATGCCACCTGACCAATCCATCTCATTAGGGTTCTTCCTCTTTTTCGCTGACCCTCCAACTTACCCAGCATGACATCCTTCTCCAGC
>NW_006408666.1:5099190-5110580 GCF_000296735.1 Chrysochloris asiatica | reverse complement strand
GACTACATCTGTGGAAAGAGAAGATGGAAAAGCTCCATATCATCAGTGAAGACAAGGCCAGGGGCAGACTGTGGAACAGACCATCAATTACTGATATGTAAATTCAAATTGAAGCTGAAGAAAATGAAAACAAGTCTTCGAGAACCAAAGTATAAGAAAAGATAACTATACTAAATGGGAAAAAAAAAAATTTGTTGGTTATGAGGTGGGGTGGGAGGAGCAGGTGGTATGGTAGAGCGCAAGGTAGGGAACACACACATTATTGTTTTGGTGTTGGGGAGGGCAATACATAAGAAGGGGGAGGTGAATGGAAGAACAAGGTAGATAGGGGAACACTCAGGCAGGTTTGCATAGGCTAAATGGGTCAGAGGTAAATAGTGATGTATGCTCAACCTTGGAACAACAGGGCTTTGTGATACAGGGATCCAGGTATAGTCTGGATGGGTAAAATAGGAGAAATAATATTAAGATACTTGATTGTCTTATGAATATTGATTTCCCTTGCCTACTACTGTAAAACAGACACGTGAGTGGAATAGAAAGGATATCAGAAAACATTATTATAGGAAGTTTGTAAGCCTGTTTTAAGCCTGTAACTATTTGGAATATCTTAAAGGGGTTCTAGAATTGTCCCAGTGAAATAGGCTTCCTGCAGAGTCTTTGTAGTCTTTCAGGACCTTAGGTGGAATCCTAAGCCCCATGCAGAACCTTCTGAGGTGGGACATTCCCACTTGAAAGGACAAACAGACCAGCCTGGAGCAGCTAGAGAAATAGAAGATACTTCTTGAAAGAAAGATCAGCAGGAAAAATCTAAAACAAAAATGATAGTCTGATTGACTATTACAAGAACAAGCAAGTTGTTCACCAGGGTGCCATCAAGGTAAGCAATCAAGTCCCTACAGAATAAACCCCCTCCAAGACTGAAACTCAAAGAGAACACATGAACAGACATGTAAGCTTGCTGGTGAACACATTGTTCTCATGGTGAGTGGAAGAGGGGAAAAGGCAGCAATGAAGATGTGGGCTGATTTCTACCGTGTTCCATAGACTCCTGTTGATCTGGAGATGAGAGAGAGAAGAGGAAAGACAGGTTGTTCTGAAGTGTGGTGAGACCTGGGGTACTCCTGAGCTCATGGACAGGACATAGCCATGGAGGGCTAGAGCTGAGAATGAAGTGTTCAGCTGATATGAAGTGAGGGGAGATGCACAAGAATGCCCAAACTCATAAATAGTACCCATTCAACCTAGCTTCATTGGCTTGATGATTAAAACTTGACAGAGGAAGACTATAAAAACAAAAAAATGTTAAAGGAAGCAAGTGTAACTTGCTACAATTTGATGAAATTGACGTATACTTATGGATGTAGTAACTCAAAACACCAACCAAGAGGGAAGGAGTCTTCATATCAAGGATCAAACATGTCCCCTCTGTACACAGGGTTTATAGGGGCTGGCAACTTAGACATTAAAATTGGGGGACTATAAAGGCACAAAGTGACTGGCTTACAAGTTTTCAAGAGGGACTTTAGCTTCAGAAGGTTCAGGGGAAGGCAGAATCCCCACTGAATAGTATTCATCTTATCTAGATGGGTCTGTTGAAAGGAGATGGGATAAGATTCTTATGATTCAATAGTGAGTAATTGTTATCATGACTAATTATGACTGCCACAGCTGTAAAGGTAGAGGTTTTGTAACAAAAAGAGGAGAGTAATTAGTTTTACATTTCAGGAACAGAGGACCCTAGGACCATCAAGGGAAAAGAGCATGAGTAGAATGTGGGACCTTATCCAGAGAAGCTCTGGTAGCGTAGTGGTTATGAATTGGGCTATGAACCTCAAGGTCAGCAGTTCAAAACTATCAGCTGTTCTGTGGGAGAAAGATAAGGCTTTCTGCTCCCATAAAGATTTACAGCCTTGGAAACCCTGTGCAGGGTCACTATGATTCAGAATTTTTTTTGTGTGACTCCACGGCACATAACAATAACAACAACAACATCCAGAGAAGCAGCAACACCAGAGATGGAAGCAGAGATGGGGACATGGAGAGAGAACGCAGCTGAGGACTCTAGACTCATGGAGAGAGAAAGGCTATGAGCTGGCAACCAAGAGGCAGGCTTGCAGAATACACCCTTTCGTCGTTTGAATGATTATATTTTCCTGAGTGTTTTTGTGTACATCCCCGCCCACCCTCCAAACAACAACAACAACAACAACAACAACAACAACAACAACAACAGGGAATAGAAGCAAATACTGTTGAATAATGATACATGGAGGAGATTGTAATCATTACAATGAAACAATGAGTATAAAACTGATGTTCCCCCATGTAAGCGATCACTCACATCACAATAAAAGCTTTTTAACAAGTAAGATAATAATAATAAATTAAATTAAACAAACAACAACTCAAACTAGCCAATAGTGGTGATAAGATAAGAGAGTAACTAGATTCATTACAAAAGAAGGCAAGAAAAGAGGAACAAAATAAAACAAACACTTGATTATAGATTAGGAAGCACAGTGGCTCTGTAGGATAAGCACTGAACTGTGAGCCACAGGGTAGGAGGTTCCAGTCCACCAGCCACTCTGGGGAAGAAAGATGAGCTTTTGTGCTGTGGCAAAGATTTATAATTTCTGAAATCCTATACATGGTAACTATGAGTCAGAACCAACTCCACAGCACATAACAACAAGGTTGGAAATTAAACTAAAACCATACTGAAAATAATATCTAATATAAATGGTTTAAACATAACAAATAAAAGGCAATTTTTTTTGAACTGCATGATAAAACAACATCTAATCTTATGAGGACTGCAAGAAAGATGATTTAAATATAAAGACAAAGATTAAAAGTGAGAAGATTTGGCACCAGTGCTGGCTCCTGACAAAGATTAAAATAGATATGCTTGAAAATGTTGATCAAAGGAAATAAGTGAGTATAATATTATCAGACTTTATAAGAGTATTAACAGGATGAAGAGGGATATTTCATAATGATATGATGTGCTAGTTATCAGCAGAAGAACACAATCCTACAGGTGTTGACAGAACTTGAAAATACAGAACCAAAAATTGATAGAACTGAATGAAAAACTAGAGAAAGTCATGATTAGTCCTGTACTTTCTACATTCTTTTCACAGTATCTTATAGAACAATTAGAAAATCAGTAAGGATTTAGAAGATTCAATAACATTAACAGTCAACTTGACCAATTGATCTTTATAGAACACTTCACCAAGCAAAATAAACATTCCTTTTAAATATATACAGACATTTACAATGACAGAAAATACTGTATATCATAAAATAACAACCAATACTTTTTTAAAGAATTGAAATAACACAAATATATTCTCTGACCAAAATAGAGTTACACTATAAAATAATAAGAGAAAGATAATTTTTAAATCCTCCAAATATTTGTAAATTAAGAAAAGTATTTCTATATAGTTTCAAAAAAAAAAATAAAAGAGAAATTAGGAAAAAAAATGATTGAAAGTGAAAGTACTTATAAATCCAAATAAAAATGAAAGCACAACATATCAAAATGCATGTAATGTCACTAAACAAACCAGGCCTCAGAGGGAGTGTCATAGCATTGGGGACTTAAATGAAAAAAAAAGAGTAAAGAAATCAAATTGTCTACATTTCAACTTAAGAAACAGCAAAAATAAGATCAAATAAACCAAAAAGAAAACAAATATTGAGCAATCATTGACAAAATATGAAAACAGATAGTTGTTTAGAGTCTGTTTGTCTGAAAGTAACTGATCTACCAGACTGACCAGAAAAGAAAGAGGGGACTCTGTTACAGACCCTACAGCTGTTAAAAGGTTTGTAAGAGAATATTCAACAACTCCAATGATAAAAACACATTTCTTAAAAGACACAAACTAAAACTCATTCAAGAAGAATTGTTGTTATTGTTGTTAAGTACTGTCAAGTTCATTCCGAATCATAGTGATCTGTATAGGGTTTCCAAGGCTGTAAATCTTTGCAGGAGTAGAAGCCTTCATCTTTCTCCTGTGGACCGTCTGGTGAGCTGAAACTGCCAACCTTGTGGTTGACAGTCCAATGCTTATACTATAGAACCATCAAATAGTCTTATGTCTAGTTTAAATTTTCTGCTCATGGCTAACGATCTTGTCACAATGAAAAATCTAGGGTTAGCTGATTTGGATACTAAATTCAAACAAACATTTCAGAAATGTTGTTAAGTGCCATCAATTTAGTATTGACTCATAGCAACCCTATGCACAACAAACAAAACACTCCCAGTCTTTGGCCAACCTCACAATCATTGTTATGTTTGGGCCCATTGATGCTACCACTGTGCCAATCCATCTCTCTGGGGTCCTTCCTGTTTTTCTCTGACCCTCCACTTTACCAAACAGGATATACTACTTCAGTGACTGGTCCATCTTGACAAGTATGAGAAGTATGAGAAACGAAGTCTGGCCATTCTGGTGTTCACGGAGCATTCTGGCTGTACTTCTTCCAACACAGATCTGTTTGTTCTTTAGGCAGTTCATGGTACTTTCGATATTCTCCTACAACACCATAACTCAAATGCATCAATTCTTCTACAGTCTTTCTTATTCACTATCTAACTTTCACATACATATGAGATTATTGAAAAATACCATGGCCTGGGTCAGGCACACCTTAGTCCTCACACTGACGTCTTTGTCCTTCCACACTTTAAAGAGGTTTTATGAAGCAGATTTGCCCAGTGAAATACACCATTTGATTTTTTGATTGCTGCTTCCATGAATGCTGATGGAATGAAGTCTTTGACAATTTCAATCTCTTCTCCATCTATATGGATGTTGTTTATTGGTTCAGTGGTAAGGATTTTTATTTTCTGTACATTGAGGTGCAACCCATACCAAAGACTGTAGTCTTTGATCTTCATCAGTAAGTATTATAAGTCCTCTTCACTTTCAGCAAGCAAGGTTGCATCATCTGCATATCACAGGTGGTTAATAACCCTGATGCCATGTTTTTCTTCATATAATCCAGCTTCTTGGATTATGTGTTCAATATACAGAATGTTGAAATACAACCCTGGTGCATGCCATTCCTAATTTTAAACCATTTGGTGTTCCCTTGTTCTGTTCGCACAACTGCAAAGAGAAGTACATAATACCAAATCTGTACAAGCTCCTATAGAAAGTAAAGAAGATGGAAAATTCCCAATTAATTTTATGATACCATCATTACAACAACAACAAAAAAAGACAACAATACGAAAGAAAAAAGAGACCAGTGTCCCTAATAAACAGACACAGAACTCACCAATAAATTTTTAGTAAATAATATCAAGAAATAAATACACATTTTTTAAAAGATGTTACATCACGAGCAATGAGGTTTACCCAGTAATGGAATGGTGGTTTACTATGTCAAAATCAGTTCATTTTCACCATATGAAAAGTAATTCACCATTAAGAAAAGACCAAAATAAAGCATATAATCATCTCAAAAGATGACCAAAAAAGCAATTGAAAATATGCCATATCTATTTAGCCATTCATCCAGGAAACTTCCTCAGCCTGATAAAGCACAGCTACAGGTAAAAACTATAGTTAACTTCATACTTACTGGTGAATTACAAAGTATTCACCCTCAGAATAGTAATGATTCTGAATATTCACTCTTAGCACCCCTAATTAACATTTTCCTAGAAGTCCTTGTTGTTGAGTGCCATCAAGTCAGTTCCAACTCATAGAGACCCTGTGTAGAATTTCTGGTGTTTGTTGGGTTTGAACCATTGACTTTGTGGATAGCAGTACAGCTGTCATCCTATAGCACTACACTAGGACCCCACTAGAAGTTCTAGCTAGTACAATAAGATTAATAAAAATAATAATAATAATAATAGGCATACAAATTGGAAAGGAAGACATAATCTATTTCTATTCATAGAAAGCATGATCATCTCTGTGGAGTATTCTAGGGAATATATATAAATGGTAACTAAAATTAATAGGGTTTAACAAGGCTATAGGCTACAAGGTCAATATATAAAAAGCTACTATATTTCCATATACCATCAATATACAATCAAAAATGGATATATCAAACATGTAACATTTATATAAAAACATGAAATTCTTTGAGATAAACATAACAAAATATGTGCAAAATGAGAGAAACTAAAGAAAATTAAATGAAGGAAGTATTTTAGCACTTTCATAGACTCAATATTGTTCAAATATCTTTCTCCCTAATTTTATGTATTGTTGTTGTTGTTGTTGTTAAGTGCCGTCGAGTCGGTTCCGACCCATAGCGACCCTGTACAGGGTTTCCGAGGGTGTAAATCCTTACGGGAGTAGAAAGCCTCATCTTTCTCCCGCGGAGCGGCTGGTAGTTTCGAACCGCTGACCTTAAGGTTCGCAGCCCAATTCGTAACCACTATGCTATTAAATTACAATCAAAATACAAGCTGGCATTTTTGTAGAAATTGACAAATTACTTTAAAATATATATTGAAATTCAAAGGACCAAGAGTATCTAAGAATATTTTGATAAAGAATTCATTTGGAAAGCTTCTACCTTTATGCTCAAGACTTACTGGTCTCTCCATGTGCAGATGAAAGAGTAATAAGAACTGAAGAGGCTTGGAATCAATGAGTCTTATGGATTAATGGAACAGAGTCTCCATGACTATTAGATCAGAAGAACTAAACAGTGTCCAGCTACCACTAATAACTGCCCTTAAAGGTATGACATTAGAGGTTCCCGGATAGAGTGGTAGAAAATGTGGGACACAATTCAAAATTGATATTTAAAAAAAAAAAAAAAAGTTACACTGTAAGGACATGAAGTGTCTACCTTACAAGCTTTCGTGAGTGTGGTTAGAACAAGGAGTGTAGGAGAGAATCTGCACTGAATAGTTTTCCTCTTTTCCAGACAGATCTGGTGAAAAGAGCTGAGGATGATGATAGGATTTTTTGATGCAATTCTGAGTAACTGTTAGCAGGAATCATTGCAATTGTTGGACCAATAATTGGAAAAGATGTGTAACTAAAAGAGGGTAGTTGTTAACTTTTCATTTCAGTAATTAAGGACCCCAGATCACCAAGGAGGAAGAACATGAGAGGAGTGTGAGATTCTGCCTAGGGGATCTCATGCTAGACAGCAGCTGCAGACACTAGGCCCATGGACTGAGAAATCCTGTGTGCCTGTGGGCAGGAGGCAAGCTTGCAAAATGTGCCCTCTGGACATTTAAATGAATGTGTCTTTTTGTCTTGTGTGTGTACATCAAGTATTTTTGCTTTGTTGATTTTTATCTTATGAAACGTAAGATGTAAAAGAGAAGCCATAGACAGGAAGCAGGATAACTGCTGTTTCAGGGAGGGGATTGTAATCACTGAAATGAAACAAAGTGTACAATTTGTTTAATGTAATGCTGATGATCTTGTCTTCCAAGAAAAAAATAAAAACAGTGTGTAATTGGTACAAAATTTGACATATAACTCAATAGAATAAGATCGATTTCCAAAAACAGGCCAAGTTATATACAATAATTATTTCTCAAGAGACATGTAAAGGCAATTCAATGCTATAAGGAGAAACTTTTCAACAAAAGGTATTGGAATAACTGGATGGCCATATGTTAAAAATAGTCCTCAATGCATACCTCATATCATCTTAAAAATGAACTCAAAATCAATCATAGTAGACTTGCATATAATCACTTAAACTATAAAACTCTTAGAAGAAATCTTTGTGATATTTGATCAAACTAAATTTTTTGGATAGGACAAGGAAGAATGAAAGGAAAGTAAATAAATAAATAAATAAATAAATAAATAGTATTGCATCTGCATTTTTCTAAAAAAGTTTTCTTGAAAAGACTCTATTTTGCACATCAGAAATGTATGAAATAAGTTTCCATAACAATAATGTATCTAACTCAAAATGCTTACCAAGTAAACCATACTAAAAGAAAGTTGTATTTCTTATTGAAAAGTTCAAAATAAGACGGTAACACTCAATCCACACTCAGTATCTTTTACCAAGCCATCTCATTTCATAATGTTTGAGAAGAGATTTTCCATCTGTTTATGTAACTTACTAGAGGGGAACAAAAAACTCACAGTAACTGTGTTATCATATTGTGGCATGCATTTACTATTCTTCATACAACATGCAAGGCAAGATTCAAGGTTAAGGGTAGAAGAGCAAGACTTACTCCATGAACAATTTTAATGGCAGAGGAACCTTGACTTTTGCTTATTATATTATTTCATCTAAAACTGACCTTCAACATATGAAATTTTCAGTTTCACAAGTAGCTGGACCAATGTCTTTTATTAGACTCACAAACAGTAATCAGCATAGATGCTTTCAAGGCCACAATCTCTCTTTTAATTCAAACGAGAGATAACAGAGCCAAAGTCATGGGAGGCACTGAACGCCAAAGTAATCTTTGTTTCTTAAGAAAGCATAACTATTTACTTAGGGATCACGCTCTGCCACTTTCTAACATTATCAACAGTTATCATAGTTATTCTGTTAATGGGATGGATTTATTGTTTGTGTATAATAATTTGAGCCCAAGCTGCACTGATGTGTTTTATGGCATGCAATCAATGCCGATATATTGCAGGTCTATAACCGCTCCATAAACTGCAGATGCCTTCATTGAAATGAATGAGCCCAAGTATTTACTGAGCTGTTTTTAATTATATGTTTATCTTTCCTCATTCCTTTGACTCACATTTTATTTATACCACATGTGGTTACATGTGGTATAGAAGCAATTTTAGAGGGTTTTTGGAAAACCCTAAGCAATCATCTTATTTTATTCGGCAAAGCCACATTACTTACATTGACAGCAATTATGTGTCTATATATCATTTCATTCAATCCCTTCCAACCTGACTGTTTTCATTGGAAATTCTTCTGAAGACAGAAGACTTAAAACTGAAACTTATTCATTATCCTTGAAATTTTTAATTATTCTCTTAATTGTGTTTGTAGTTATAACCATGGCATAATGCCTAAACATAATAATTTAATTATTATCTGTTGTCCTACATTAAAAAAAAAAATCACAAATATTTACTGAACATTTCAAGTCATGATAGGAAATAATTACCACTGGATCCAATTTAAACAGTCTATTTTGATTAATAGAGTTAATCTATACATGTACCACCTCTTTTTTGACATAAAGGGGCCTTGATGGCTAGTATGGTCTAAAATGATTCTGCCGCCCAGAGCTGGGGGTTTCTAAGAGTCAGACGTGGTCACACATTTGAGCCTCATTCCACTCCGCTTATACTGATTTGATCTTCTGGTCTTGGTTCCTGTGTGTTGGAAGAGAGCCTTCCTTACCTTCAGCATTCTCGCAGTACCTGGGGCTCTGACTCCAAGTCTGGCAGTTCCTCAACTTTGCTCTGTAGTTTGTTGTTAGGGACCTTGAGTTAGTGCCTACATTTAGTGACCTTGCATTGGATTTCCAACGAGTGACTGCTGGGTTTCAACGGCAACCTTGTGTTTTGCAGTCCAGTGCTTGTCATACAGCACCATTCCAGGTACACATTTTTATGTGCTCCGAAGCCAATCAAAATATTGGAGGTTCAAATCCATCTAAAGAAAGATTGGTAGGAAGGCTTGGCAAGCTTTTTTTTTTTTTTTTTAATTAGCTGGTGAAAACCCTGTGCATCATAGCTCCTCCACTCTGATGCTAAGGGTTGAAATCTGTTTGGTGGTAGTTGGTCCTCAGATGACCAAGACTATCCCTATGAACTGCCTCCTATCCCCCTTCAGTGGTGAACACAACATAACTGGACGTTTCTTCTGCTCTGACTTTAGCCACCTCTACATTGGAAACTTTCCACCCACATGTGCATTTTTATTGCCTGGTCCCAACTTCCTTTTTCTCCCATTAAAATATACAATTGTACTGTATTTTCATTTTTCTATAAACAGCTAGTTTTCTATAAACATATAAATAATTACTGTTGTATCTATGTTTTCAGTGCTTTTTTCTACTGTTTCATGTCACGAATAAAATGTTACTTGTATAATTCCATTAAAGGAAGAAGAAATATTCTCCTGTCCTATAACAACATTATCTAACTGGTCAGAATATATGATTTAAGAGAAATTTAGAACTATAAATTTTAGCAGGGGGATTGGACTCTTGAAAAAAAATCTGACCAGTTGTCTACAGATAGTGGAGAGTTTTTTTAAAAGTATTGAGACATTCAGAATGACTACTCTTATCAACTCCCTCTACCTACTTGCCACTTTAGACAAGTGAAGGGTCCAGCTCTTACCAAACAATTGTATCTGGTGCCTCCAGGCAGCCAGATGTCACCAAGCTTCCATGCAGAGTTTACTCTCCATCAGGTGGGCTTTGACTTATCCTCACAACAGTGGCTCAAGACCTGTCCACTTCAGATGACTTGCTACAAGTTAGATATGTTCACACAGCAAAGCATCCAGGAGAGACATGTTGCTGGAAGCCATAGATAATTTCTCATAAACATTTCCTGACTTTTGTAGATGAGGAATCTCAAAAAAGAAAAAAAAACAAAAAAACAAACAAACAAAAAAAACAGTTTTGCTTTAAAAGAAGAAAAGCAACCAGTTGGATACATTCATTTGACTTTCAGTTTGTTGCTGGTAGGTGCCATGTGATTCATAGTGACCCTGTCCACAACAGAACAAAACACTGGCCAGTCGGTCCTGCTCCATCTTCACAATTGTTACATCCTAGTCCATTGCTGCTGCCACTGTGTCAATCCATCTCCTTGGCAGTGTTCCTCTCTTTTGCTGAGCCTCCATTTTATCATGTATGTCCTTTTCCAGGGGCTGGTGCCTCCTGATAACATGCTCAAAGTATGAGACATAAAGTCTCCTCATCCAGGCAACTAAGAATCATTCCCAACACAGATTTCTTTGCTCCTCTGGAAATGCATGGTTCTTTCAATACTCTTCCCCAACATCAAAAATCAAATGCATCTCACCATATGTAACTCTAAATATAAAATTCTAAAGGGTAAAGTTTGTATCTTTGAAGTGCATTGCATTGTCTAAAGCAAGGATAGGTGACCTTTTTCCTGCCAAATTTTATAACAGCATTTGCGGGCCATACAAAGCTGTCAAGTTAAAAATTAGCCTGCTACATTTAGTCAAACATTTAATTAACTCATCTCTAATGTGGTTCAAGGTCAGCAGTTCAAAACTACCAACTGCTCCGCGGGAGAAAGATGAGGCGTTCTGCTCCCGTAAAGATAAACAGCCTTGGAAACCCTGTGCAGGGTCGCTATGAGTTGGAACCGACTCCATGGCACATAACAACAACAACAGTGTGGTTACAAATCAGGCTGTGAACCTTAAGATCAGCAGTTTGAAACTACCAA
>NW_006408666.1:5086913-5097875 GCF_000296735.1 Chrysochloris asiatica | reverse complement strand
ACTCATTAACAACCTATGATATGCAGATGATACAATCTTGCTTCCTGAAAGTGAAGAGGACTTAAAACATTTACTTATGAAGATCAAAGCGCACAGCCTCCAGTATGGATTACATCTCAATGTCAAGAAAACAAAAATCCTCACCACTGGATCAATATACAAATTCTAATCAATGGAGAAAAGATTGAAGTTGTCAAGCACTTCATTCTTCTTGGATCAACTATCAACACTCATGGAAGCAGCAGTCAAGAAATCAATCGATGTATTGCGTTAAGCAAATCTTCGGCACAAGTCCTTTTTAAAGTGTTGAAGAGCAAAGCTGTCAGCTTGAGGACTAAGGTGCGCCTGACCCAAGCTGTGGTATTTTCAATAACCTCATGTGCATGCGAAAGCTGAACAGTGAATAAGGAAGACCATAGAAGAATTGATGCTTTTGAGTTATGGTATTGGAGGAGAATATTGAAAGTTCCACGGGCTGCCAGAAGAACCAATATTTCCATTTTGGAAGAAGTGCAGCCAGAGTCCTCCTTAGAGGCCAAGATGGCCAAACTTCATCTCTCATACTTCAGACATATTGTCAGGAGGGACCAGTCACTGGAGAAGGATATCATGTTTGGTAAGATGAAGGATCAGAGAAAAAGAGGAAGACCCCCAGCGAGATGGATTGGCCAAGTGGCAGCATTGATGGACTCAAGCATGGCAACATTAGTAAGGTTGGTCCAGAATGGAGCAGTGTTTTGTTCTGCTGTGCATCAGGTCGCTATGAGTCGGTACCCACTCAATGGCACCTAACAACAACATATGACCATTAGGTTGGATGTTCCCCATCCCTGATCTAAAGTAGTCTCAGCGCTAGTGTGGATTTTAGGGAATGTTGAAGCATTTAAACTTTGAAGATCATTCATTCCATCCATTCATTTCCCAGCACAACAATTTATGGTTGTGTACTTGGTGCCAGGCTCTGTTACAGGTGCTAGAAACTAAACATAAAACGACCTGTCTTCACAGGGATCAGATGACAGGAGGGAAAATGGACACTAAAGGAAAGAGTCAAAAGATGACAGTACTACGTGCTATCAACCCATGGCCATGCTGCCAGTTATGACTAAGAGCGACCCCATGTGTTACAGAGTAGAACTGTGTTTGATACAGCTGTTTTTGTTTATGTTTTGCCTCGGGTCTTTACGGGAAGCAGGTCACCAGCTTTCTCTTTCTTAGTGCAACCAAATAAGTTTGAACCATGAAACTTTATGTTAGCAGTTAACTGCAAACCACTTGTGCTACACCAACCAAAAAACCCAAACCTACTGCCATTAAGTCCATTCCCATTTGTAGTCACCCTGTATAGGGTTTCCAGAGTAGAAAGTTTCATCATTCTCCCTTGAACCAGCTCAGAGTTTGAACTGTTGGCTTGTGGGTAGCAATCCAGAGTTGAGCTTACAGCCCCACCAGGGCTCTGTTGTGCCACACAGGGAGATTAAATAGCTCTAAGGAGCTCTGGTAGCATAGTTACGAATCAGGCTATGAACCTCAGGGTCAGCAGTTCGAAACTACCAGCTGTTCTGCAGGAGAAAGATGAGGCTTTCTGCTACCGTAAAGATTTACAGCCTCGGAAACCCTGTACAGGGTCGCTATGAGTCGGAACCGACTCCACGGCACATTACAACAACAAGAAGAAGAAAGTAGAGGACTGAGAGCAAATGAGGAAGACACTGTCGTAGACTGAGTGGTCAGGGAAGACCTCTTTGGGGAGTTAACATTTGAGCAGAGACTTCCATTCTTAAGAAGACTAGACCAGGTAAGTATCAAGGAAAGAGAAAATCCAAAGTCTCTAGTCAGGAAAAACGTGGACTTGTTCTGTTCAAGGAGAAGCAAAAGGCCAGTGTGCCTGCCGGTTGCTGAGGAAACAAGGGAGACAGGTTAAGTCCCAAGCACATTATTTCCACAGCATATTAATTTTGTCCATAGCTTGTTGCTGTTGCTTTAAATCAAAACTTTTTTCTTCCTGACCTCCAACTTAACTTAAAGTCACCTTTGTTTGAATTAATTATGTAATCAACTTCATCACACATGACTTCAAGTACTGTCTTGTGTTTAATTCAAGACAGTTGGCTTTCTCTTTGAAGACAGATTAAAAACGGAATGGCTGAGTAGAGAGGTGGAGCTTAGAGCTCTTCACAGAAGACCTGGGAGGGAATATTCATAAATCAATCTTTCTTTGATTCCCAAGAGCTATTTAGACAAGCTCCAAATTTACCAATGTGATAATGTTTACTTCACAGAATGAGCTAATATAATGAATAATAAATAAGCCTAGATGTATGGCTCACAGCTGTATAAAATCCATCATTATACGGCTAACAGGTTCTGAAGACAAGGGAAGGATTGGGGGGTAAGTTGGTTTCCACTAAGATTCCTCCCCAGACTGGTGTGTGATCTCTTGGCTGCAAATACTCTCTGTGTTATCTGATTTTTTTAAAATTTGTGTTAGACAGTTGTGATCTTCTCCCTTCAAATCACTGTCTCCGTCATTTGTAGAAGTGTGAGTAATGCAATTAGGAGATACAGCCAGAAGCGTTACACATGTTTCTCTAAGGCCACCATAAGCAGAGGCGGGAGATAACCAATCAGATCACCTCCTCTTCCTTATGCCCCGCCTTCATTAATCCCTTCTTAACCAATGCACTGGATGTCTCACCTCTAACTAGAAGAGGTCCAGGCTTCAAAAAAAGGGTTCAACATGCCTTCAAGTACCCCTGTCTTAAGAAATGCTTGACTTTAGTATTCTCTTTTATTGATTAAATAAAAATCTTTCCTCAAGATATCTGCATAAAGGAATTTTCCAGGTAACTGAAGACTTTACCTCTTAGCATCCAAATAATTCATCTTAAATTGTAATTGTTTGATTATTTCCAAGCATATTTTACTTTAGTGGTATTACTACGCTCTGGTAGCGTAGTGGTTACGAATCTGGCTGCGAACAGTAAGGTCAGCAGTTCGAAACTGCCAGTGGTTCCGCGGGAGAAAGATGAGGCGTTCTGCTCCCGTAAAGATTAACAGCCTCGGAAACCCTGTGCAGGGTCGCTATGAGTCGGAACCGACTCCACGGCACATAACAACAACAACAACATGTAACAATTATATTGCAAGCCTTTATCTTTTCTTAATAAAGAAGAAGAAAAAAAAAGTGTTGGAGCTTGAAAATATTATGTGGAGCGAACTAAGTCAATCACAAATGGATAAATATTATAAGATCGCACTTATAATGTTTAAAAGACAAATGTATAGAAACCAGAGTTTATTAGGGGTTATCAGGGATGAACAAGAGAGGGTAATGGGGAGTTAATGGTGGTAGGAAACCCACACTCATTAAGGGTAGGACTGTACAGCTGATTATTGTAATTGCTGTCACTAAGTTGTACACCTGGCAAAAGTGGTGTGTTAGATAGATTTATAGCAATGACCTACACATGTTTTTGGAGTTTCTGCTGAAGGTGCTTATATGCAGCCATGTCCCTCATGTGATTGGTTCCTTGGATTAAAGGTTTAGGGTCATGGCTCCATGGAACACCCCAGTTAATTTGGCCTAAGAACAACTTTAGGGCTTCTGTTCTAAATCCTAGTTTGTTGTATAGTGCCTGGGATCTTAAAAGCTTGCCCACGGCTATCCAAATCAAAATCATTGGTCTCTATACATCTGGAACAAGGAGTTCTGGTAACGTAGTGGTTACGAATCAGGCTGCTAACCACAAGGTTGGCAGTTTGAAACTATCATCTGTTCCATGGGAGAAAGATAAGGCTTTCTACTCATGTAAAGATTTGCAGCCTTGGAAATGTAGAGTCACTATGAATTGGAACTGACTCCATGGCACTTAACAACAACAACAACATACACCTGGAACAACAGAGGAAAGAGAGTCAAGGATTGGAGAAGGACATGGACTAGGGAGCTTAGTGGCTAGGAAGATGAGACTTTCTGCTCCAGCATGGATTTAAAGCCTCAAAACCCCTACACTGAGTGACAGACCAGCAACAATGGAATGTGGGACTATCCATGGATAGGTGCCTTCTCTGCCAAGAGAACAGAAATGGATGGTGCCCAGGTACCAGTAGTGAACATCTGAATGAACGATTCCATAGAAGGACCCTTGTCAAGGGAGGAAATGTCGAATAGAATATCAGATGTTAATGGACTCTAGACTTTCTGGAGCTGTGGAGGGTGAATGGACCCCTGAAACTATTGCATAGAAATAATCTTTGAACCTTGAGCTAAAAAGTATTATTAAAACAGAACAATAGTCTAGCTTCACTAATAAGAAAAAGGTCTTCCTAGAGCATTGTGCTATTTAAGGACTGAATTGTTGTTGTTGTTAAGTGCCACCGAGTCAGTTCTGACTCATAGCAACCCTATAGAGAGTTTCTGAGGCATGGCTGGTGGGTTTGAACCACTGACCTTGGGGTTAGCTATCCAATACTTATCCTACAGCACCACACCCAGACTTCCATATGGGATCAAATAGACAAAAACAACTCAAAAGATTAGGTAGGAATTTTAGGGGACAGTGAGTTTATGTTAATGATGGAGGAACAACTTAGAAAGGAGGGCGAGAATGGCAGTACAATCCAAAGATTATCCTCAATGTCACTGAATTTCACATGGAGAAGCTGAATTGGTGTGTATTTTACTGTATGTATAACGAGCTCTGGTAGCGTAGTTGTTACGAATCAGGCTGCGAACCACAAAGTCAGCAGTTTGAAACTACCAAGGGAGAAAGAGGAGGCTTTCTGCTCCCGTAAAGATTTACAGCCTCAGAAACCCTGTACAGGGTCGCTATGGGTCGGAACCGACTCCATGGCACACAACAACAACCACAGTATGCTCAACAGCAACAAAAGAAGCAAACTTTAAAGGAAAAAACAGAATAGACTTATTCAACAGTCTCTTGAAATCAAGGGATCCTGTGGTACCGTGAATTGACTGGATCTGGTTTTCCTCTCTAATGTGTTCTTAATTCCCACCAAGTGATTGGGTGGGACCATGTAAATAAGGTATACAAGACTCTACGACTGGGATTGGTTAGTTTTGCCCTCCAGCTAGTTTAAAAGAACCCGTCTTAGAAGCACAGATGGAAGATCCCAGGACTTTCAAGAAGGACTAGCACAAGTGATGTGTGAGATCCTTACCTAGAGAAACAGCATCTACAGAGGTGGTGACATGGAGAGACAGAGCAGCTGTGGGTTCTAGGACTATGGACTGAGTAAAGCTGAGTGCCTGCCGGTAGAAGACTGGCTTGAAGAATGTGCCATGGGCATTCACAGACTGGCTAAAAGAGATTTGCAAAATGTGTTTTGCGCACAGGCCAAGGGACCCCGTGGTTGAGAAGATGGTAGGTGTCAGCATACTCCGTGGGAGGCAGAGTCCTGACACCCCAAAGCTAAAGCACAGATACCTACAAAACAAGAGTGACTTCTGAAGCCGGGCAGGCAGACTCGCTGCAATTAAACGACGTGGTCTGTGTGAATTGTTTCCCACAGGACTGGAACCTAAGAGTGTCTCAATAAATGTCACTTTCCAACTCCCAATCCTTTTTCTTGGCCTGCTGAATATTGCCTATGTCTCATAAATTACAGTTTTCAATATGCTGAGATGGTAAACCAGATTACCAAACTGGTTAGAATTGTATCTAAGTTCTGAGAAAGATACTGAAAATATTTACAACAGAGCAAATTTTAAAGTTAAATAAGTTTTTAGAATATTCATATACATTGCTGTGATACACCGCATTTTGATTTTTGTTTTCAAATATGTTCTAATCATAGAAGATGCCCTGATTGTCAGTGTTCTTCACTCCTGTTTTTTTTTTTTTTTTTAAACCAACCATTACACAGTTGTTACCTAGACCTCTGGCATACTGTTAATACTTTAACTCTTTAATTCACACTTCAATGCTTAAACAATTGCCTGACTTCTTCACAGACTCATCAGAGGCCACTTGGCAATATCCCAGCATCACACACATGTCCTCTGTGATAATCCACTAACTTTCTTTTCCAACCTTCCTCTTTTCCAGCTTTACTCCTGATACTGTAGTAAAATCCTACCCTTTGTTCAAGCTCTTCAGCTGGTCTACAAGATCCTTGTCCACTGATGCCCCAAAGGACTCCTAGTGGCACACCAGTTAAGTGCTCTGCTGCTACCCAAAAGTTGGCGATTCTAACCTACCCAGAAGCTCCATGAAAAGCCCTTCAATCTGCCCCCACAAAGCTTAGAACCCAGGAAACCCTGTGGAGCAGTTCTACTCTGTCACATGGTATTGGTGGGAGTTGAAATCAACAACATATAACAACAACATGGATACTCAATTCATTTCTCAAGGCCAAACTCAATGCAAAACTGCCTTGCAAATCTGAAAACTGTCAGATCAATTCAATTAGTCATCTCCATTCATGGTGACCCTGTACGTTACAGAGTAGAAGTATGCTCCACAGGGTTTTCAGTAGCTGAATTTTCAGATATATATCCATAGGTAGATTCAAACTTACAAACTTACTTAGTGAATAAAGTGCTCATCTTTCTCCTGCAGAGGGGCTGCTGGGTGTGAGCTACTGATCTTATGGTTAGGTAACCTATCTCTTAATCATTCAGAAAGCTATTTTTAGGGAAGAGCTAAATGGAGGAGGAGAATGCCATCAGATTTGCCATTAGTAACATTTTAGAGTAGAGTCATGATATAAGATTTGGGGTTTTAATTGATGCTGGTAGAAATACAGTTTCAGGTTTAAATGAAGCAGGTTAGAATATTCAGTAGCAGCTCAGGGAGAGCTTCTGGTTTCCCTCAAGGCTTGGGTATCTCATTGACATTGAAAACCACAGGCTTTCTATAGTTAAAAACTAAGAACGTTAATTCAATACCACCCAGGGACGCCTTGCAAACCTGAAAGCTTTACACAAATATAAGGTGTTTAGTCTCTCTTAGCCTACATGTGGTGGTGCTGGAGGTGTGCCGTGGAGTTGGTTCCAACTCATAGTGACCATGCACAGGGTTTCTGAGGCTGTAAATCTTTACAGGAGCAGAGAGCCTCATCTTTCTCCCATGGAACAGCTGGTAACTTCAAACTACTGATTGTGAGGTTAGCAGCCTGATTTGTAACCACTATGCAACCAGGGCTCTTTAGCCTACACATAGGGAAGAAAAATACAAAGTTTCTCCATCTTCTTCAACTTTTTCATCTTCCTTATAAGAAATACTTATTTTCTACCTTATATTGTAGGTTTCTCTATATTAATAAAGCTTCCTCCTCTTCTTCAACTTTTTCATCATCCTTTTAAGAAATATTTTCTTCCTTATATTGCATGTTTATCTATATTTTTTCCTGAAAACACTCCAAGTTTTTGAGTTTATGTCATTTGCCTATTCTCCATAATAACATGTACCACCATGCTTTCCCTTTTGCATCATTAAGAAGAGGAAAGAGAGAAGTAGGATGTGATTTTATGATTAAAATAATTAAGCATGTTATCATTATTGATTTATTTGGTCATTGAAGCTAGCCAGATCACAACAATTTATAAAGGCAATTGTAGTCAAAGTATGCTTGAATAGTGAGTCAAATGAATAGACTCCAGCATAGAAAAGGCTCAGTCAGGGTCACTGATCTAAGTCCTCATACCAGAAGGTCACATTCCAGGCATAATAAAAGAAAAACTAAATAAAAATCTATGTAGGCCCAATTTTGATGACTAGAACAATGACCATATTCCCATTTCTCAGCAGCATTTTGTAAAACAGACTTTTCTGGAGCGTTTTTTAAACTTTTAGGAAACAGTTGCTATGTTATAAGAAAGAGCATCTATTAGAGCATTGTTCAGCGCTCTGTAAGCAAACAATAAATGCCTGTTGTTTGGTAATGATACACTAACTGCACTGTAATAGAAAGCCTATGGTTTTCAATGTCAATGAGATACCCAAGCCTTGAAGGAAACCAGAAGCTCTCCCTGAGCTGCTACTGAATATTCTAACCTGCTTCATTTAAACCTGAAACTGTATTTCTACCAGCATCAATTAAAACCCCAAATCTTATATCATGACTCTACTCTAAAATGTTACAAATAGCAAATCTGATGGCATTGTTGTGTGCCATGGAGTCGGTTCCGACTCTTAATGACCCTGTACAGGTTTTCCAAGGCTATAAATCTTTATGGGAGCAGAAAGCTTCATCTTTCTCCCGCAGAACAGCTAGTAGTTTCAAACTGCTGACCTTAAGGTTCACAGTCCGATTCATAACCACTACGCTACCAGAGCTCCTTCATTTAGCTCTTTCCTAAAAATAACTTTCTGAATGGTAAAAAGATAGGTTATGTAACCATAAGATCAGTAGCTCAAACCCAGCAGCCCCTCTGCAGGAGAAAGATGAAAAGGTCTGCTCCCATTAAGATTTATAGATAATTCACAAACCCTAAGGAGCTGGTCTGTCATTTGGGATCACTATGGGTTGGAATCAACTCAATGGAAATGGGTTGGGGTTTGTTTCTTTGTTTCAATTATTCATTTTAAAAAAAGTTGCCATCTAGTGAATTCCAACTCATACAATCCATACATGTCACAATTAGAACTGAGACTCATAGGACTTTCAATGGCTAAATTTCACTTCTAATCAAAAGAATTTCACTGTATTGCTGTAGGATCATCACTACATTGTAAAGTATAATGTGGGTAGTTCAAACCCACAGCTCCTCCTTGGAAACTATACAGGATCACTATAAGTTGAACTGACTCAACGGCACATAAAACAACAATAATCTAAAGGATGGAGGTTTCAACCTCAAAACCTCAAAAGAAAGACCTGATGATCTGCTTCCCAAAAGTCCAGCACTGAAAACTTAATGGAGCACTATTCCACTCTAGAAACATTGTATCACCATAACTCAGAATGTACTCCAGGAAATTTGTTTATTCATTAAATAGATATCACTTAAAGCCATAATTTACATTACAGTTCACTCTGTGTTGCACAATTCTATGGGTTTTGAGCCAGCACTCCTCTGTAATTTGACATTCTGTGGTGGCTTGAATGTTGCTCTGATGCTGGAAGCTATATGACTATACCAGGAGGATACACCCATAGTGGACAGGTTTCAGCTGAGTGTCCAGACTAAGACAGACTAGGAATACGGAGAGAGAGACTACTCCTAAATGTTTAGTCACTGAAAACCTTAGGAATGGCAGTGGAAGTGCTATCTGTAAGGTAGCATCAGAATATTGAATAGTGACACATGATGAATGTTGTTGTTGTTGTCAGGTGCCATTGAGTCAGAACTAATAGTGACCCTATGCACAGCAGAATGAAACAATGTCTGATCCTGGGCCAACCTCACTACCTCTACCACACTTGAGTCCATCAACGATGCCACGTGGCCGATCCAGTTTGTTGGGGGTCTTCCTCTTTTTCTCCAACCTTCCATCTTACCAAGCATGATATCCTTCTCCAGCGACTGTTCCCTCCTGACAGTATGTCCAAAGTATGAGAGACGAAGCTTAGCCATCCTGGCCTCCAAGGAACACTCAGGCTGTACTTCTTCCAAAACAGATATATTGGTTCTTTTGGCAGTCCATGGGACTTTTAGTATTCTCCTCCAGCACCATAATTCAAAGGCATCAATTCTTCTATGACCTTCCTTATTCACTGTCCAGCTTTCGCATCCATATGAGGTTGTTGAAAATACCATGGCTTGGGTCAGGCTCATCTTAGTCCTCAAGTTGACATCTCTGCTCTTCAACACTTTAAAAAGTTCCTGTGTAGCATCAATTATTGTCAGATATAGTGTCAGACAATAAGTCCCTCAGGTTTAAGCTTTTGCCTGCCTGCACGTGGCTCCCGCTTCCACGCCTATGCCGGCGAGTGCCTCTGCTCCCTGCAGACCTTGTAATAGAGGACTAGAGCAAACCCACTTAGAAGACTGCATTTCCAGAGAAGAGGAAGCATAAACTAACAAAGCTGAACAAATAGAGAGGGATATTGGCATGGATATCAGGAAATTCGGGGTACCCATGGTACAGAGAGACTGAGAGAGGCATCTTTTACGTCATCAAATACAGACACTACCTCCCTGCAGCCATTACCCCCAGCCCTCTACTGCCCTGCCCTAGACCAGCCCTCTGCCAAGCCACCGAGTCTCCAGGGCCCCCAAGGTCAAACCCGCTGGAAAAAGCAATTACAAACTTTATATGGAAAGGAAAGAGATCCAGGATAAGCAAAGCACTGCTTAAGAATAAGAATAAGGTTGGAGGCCTGTCACCCCCAACCTCAAAATATACTACAGGGCTACAGTGGTCAAAACAGCTTGGCACTGGTACAATGAAAGGTACATAGACCAATGGAACAGAATAGAGAATCCAGAAATTAACACATCTCCATACAGCCAACTGATCTTCGACAAAACACCAAAATTTGTCCCATGGGGAGGGGATAATCTCTTCAACAGATGGTGCTGGCAGAACTGGAAAAGCATATGCAAAAGTCTGAAACAAGACCTTCACCTCACGCTTTATACAAAAACCAACTCAACATGGATTAAGGACCTAAATGTGAATCCCAGAATTATGAAGGTCATCAATGAAAAATTCAGGACAAATGTGAAGGCATTAATGATGGGAATACATGGACAACAAAACATTTTGAAAAACACGCAAACAAAAATAGATAAAATAGATGAGTGGGATATACTAAAAATTAGAAACTTATGTACATTAAAAGACTTCACCACAAGAGTAAAAAGGGAACCCACAGAATGGGAAAAAATATTTTTCAATGACATATCAGACAAGGGACTCATTTCCAGAATACACAGGAAACTGCAACACTTCTACAAGAAAAAGACAAATAACCTAATTAAAAAGTGGGCACAGGATATGAACAGACACTTCACTAAGGAAGAGATCAGGGCAGCCAACAAACATATGA
>NW_006408666.1:5085127-5085620 GCF_000296735.1 Chrysochloris asiatica | reverse complement strand
GTGACCATACACATCACCGATGGGGGGAAGTGGGGTAAAAGCAGCAATGAAGCAGCAAGCTAAGCCCTACAATGTTCAGTGGACCTCTGTGGACCAAGTTGGGGATCTGGTTGGCAAGCAATGTGAAGAGGCCTGGGGACTCTTGGGCCCAGAGTCAGTGGCGTGGCCACGGAGGACTCGAGAGGAGAGTGGAGGGAGCTACCAGCTGACAGGAAGAGAGGACATATACACAGGAGCGCCCACACTTGCAGATGATACCCACGTGTCCTGGACTAGATGACTGGATGATTGGAACTCCACCAGGAGAGAAAAGAAGAGGGGGGTGGGGGGGGGAAGAGTGAGCTGATATGGTCTGATGAACTTGACCTATACCTATGGAGCAGCGACTCAAAAGAGGGAACAAATCCTCACAGCCAGAAACATTCACACACGCACACACACACAGAGTGGACAGAGAAGGGCAGCTTGGACATTGGATACTCAAATGGGGAGG
>NW_006408666.1:5078514-5084293 GCF_000296735.1 Chrysochloris asiatica | reverse complement strand
AAACAGCTGCAACAGTACATTGACAGAAAAGTGCAGAAAGTCCGAACCAGATTCAGATGAGGAAATGGAATGAGGGATATCATTGCTGACATCACATGGATCTTGGCTGAAAGCAGAGAATATTAGAAAAAGGTTTACTGTGATGCTGTGGATTAATGCACTGGACTGCAAAGTCAGTTTGAACAACAAGATCGGCGATTCAAGCGCACCAGCTGCTCCTCGGAAACCCTATACAGGTTCGGTATGGGTCAAATTTGACTCAACAGCATTTAACAACAACATCTTTCTAGCTTATGCAAAAGCTTTTGACTGTGTGGGTCATGGTAAGCTATGGATAGTATTATGAAGAATGAGTATTCAGGAACACTTAACTGTGCTCCTGAGAAACCTGTGCATACATCAGTGAGCAGTCACTCAAACAGAACAGGAGGACATCGAATGGTTTAAAATTAGGGAAGAGGTGAACTAGGATGTATTCTTTCACTATACTGATTCAGTCTGAATGTTGAACAAATAATCTGAGAAGCGGAATTATATGAAGGAGAACGCGGCATAAGGAATGGTGAAGGCATTAACAACCTTTAATATGTAGATGATACAACCTTGCTTACTGAAAGCAAAGGGAACTTAAAATACATGCTGATAAAGATCAATGTCCACAACCTTCAGTATGGGTTACTCCTGAATATATAGAAAACAAGAATCCTCTCAAATGAACCAATAAACAACATCATGATAAAAACAGGAAATTTGAAGTTATCAAAGACCTCAGTTTGCTTGAATCCACCACCAAAACTCATGGAAGCAATAATCAAGAAATCAAATGACATATTTCATTAGGCAAATCTGCTGCACAACACCACTTTAAAGTGTTCAAGAGCAAAGACATCAATTTGAGAATTAAATTGTACTTGACTCAAACCATGGTATTTTCAATAGCCTCACATGCATGTGAAAGCTGGACACTGAATAAGGAAGACTGTTAAGGTTTTGAAGAAGAATATTAAAGGTACCATGGGCTGCCAGAAGAACAAATATATCTGTGTTGGAAGTACAACCAGAATGCTCCTTAGAAGCCAAGTCTCTCATACTCTGGATGTGTTGTCAGCAGAGACCAGTCCCAGTGTTTTGTTCTATTGTACATAGGGTTGCTATGGATAAGAACTGACATGATGGGACCTAACTACAACAACAACGTGAACTTCTCGAAGAACAAACAAATCTATGTTGGAAGAAGTACAACCAGTATGCTCCTGCAAATTCAGCATGGCGAGACTTCTCTCTTACTTCAGACATATTGTCAGGAGGGACCAGTCCCTGAAGGAGAACGTCATGCAAGGTAAGGTGAAAGGTCAATGAAAAAAAGAAAAAGCCCAAATGAGATGGATTGCCACAGTGGCTGCAGTAATGGGCTCAAGCTTAAATGATTGTGAGAATAACACACAATCGGGCAATGTTTTGTTTTGTTGTGTATAGGGTCTCTATGAGTCAGAACCAACTTAAAAAACATGGGTTTTGACAATGCTGAAAGCCATAGGGAACACACATGGATAAGGCATGTCTTCATAATATTTACATTCTAGCAAATTCTATATTTTCTTCTCACTTTCTATTTCCAATGGGAAGAATAGAGTTCTGAAGTCTCACAGAGCTGTTTGAGTTTCCTGGCTCAGAGACCCAGGGTGCATTCTACCTCTTTTCTAAAGCTCAGTCTGGAGAGCTTCAAGAAGCTCCCCAGGGAACAAGTGTGAGGGTTATACAAGATAATATATACAAAATCCCCAGTGCTTTAAGTACCCTGGCACTTAGTAAACAACTTTTCATCATATTTTCTCTCTCTCACTTTAGACAGTGTGCTGAGTTCTTGATCATTTCTCTCTATAACTGCAGTGTTTTTTTAAACTCCCAAGGCCCACACTGCACCACAGACCAATTAAATCCGAATCATCTTAGGACGCATCTCAGGTATCCATGTTCTGAAAGCCACCCAGGTAGATGGTTCCCAGGTGCAGTCAGACTGAAGAGCATCAAGCTCTCACCCTTTCCTTCCTTCTCACAGCTAGACTGAAAATTTGTATAACGAGGTGTGAGATCTCCATTTCGGCCTTCTCCCTCTTTTCTCAAATAATAGACTTTATGTTTTAGGAGTTTGTATTTTACAGATAAATTATGCAGATAGTACACAGAGTTCTTATAGACTGCTGTCCCCAGTTTCTTCTATTAATAACATTCTGCATTATATGGTGCCGGGCTGGTGTGGAATAAAGCACTAGACCACAAAATTAGTTTGAACCACAAGGTCAGCAGTTCAAGCTTACCAGTCACTCCTCAGAAAACCTATATAGGGTCTCTATGAGTCAGAATGAACTTGACGGTGCTTAACAACAATAACAATGGCATGATACAATTGATGGAACAATATTTATACAATGTGATTAGAAGAGCAAAGCCAGAAGTCTCTCACTCCCTGATATAAAATTTTACTACACAGCCTGGTCAAAACAACCTAGTACGTATACAATGAAAGATACATAGGTCAATGGAACAAAATTGAGAATCCATAAGTTATTCTACCCACATATACTCAACAGATCTTTGACAAAGGGCCAAAACACATTAAATGGTGAAGAGATAGTCTCTTCAACAAATGGTGCTGGCAAAACTGGAAATCAATATGCAAAAAAATGAAACAAGGCCCATATCTCACACTATATACAAAAAACGAACTCAATGTGAATTAAAGAAAACAAAAATTCTTGCCACTGGACCAATAAACAACATTCTTATCAAAGGAGAAAAGATTGAAGTTGTCAAGGACTTCATTCTTCTTGGATCAACTATCAACAATCATAAAAGCAGCAGTCAAGAAATCAAACGACGTATTGCATTAGGCAAATCTGCTGCACAAGACCTTTTTAAAGTGTTGAAGAACAAAGCTGTCAGCTTGAGAACTAAGATGCACCTGACCAAAGCCATGGTATTTTCAATAACCTCATATGCATGTGAAAGCTGGACAGTGAATAAGGAAGAACATAGAAGAATTGATGCTTTTGAGTTATGTTGTTTGAAAAGAATATTGAAAGTGCCATGAGCTGCCAAAAGAACCAATAGATCTGTTTTGGAAGAAGTGCAGCTAGAGTGCTCCTTAAAGGCCAAGTTGGCCAGGCTTTGTCTATCATACTTCAGACATGTTGTCAGGAGGGACCAGTTGCTGGAGAAGGATTTCATGTTTGGTAAGGTGGAGGGTCAGAGAAAAAGAGGAAGACTCCCAATGAGATGGACTGTCCAAGTGGCAGCTTCAATGGACTGAAGTGTGGCAACGGTTGTGAGATTGACCCAGGATCAGGCAGTGTTTCATTCTGCTGTGCATAAGGTCACTATGAGTTAGTAACGACTAGATGGCACCTAACAACAACAACTAGAAGTCTTTAATGAGCCTTCATTATCCATTAGATAAATTGGTATTTTGGGATCCTTGCAAGCAATTTCTTTATAAAAAAAACTCTATTGGATTCAATCTACAAGGCTGCTACAATCCAGCTTCATCTACATGAAATCAATGTTCATTAATTTGTATAATCACAATCCCAGTCTAAGGAATTTCTCTATATTAACTTTTTCTCATCCTCCATTGTGCAACTATTGTGTCATTTAATAGTTGAGAATGCTAGGCTTCCAATGGTTAGAAAACTCACTCTAAAGTGAATAAAGCCAGACCTTGAACTCTCCTTGATATCAGACCCCAGATTAGAACCACTAAGTTTAAAACCCACAGAATCTTAGAGCTGGGGGACACTGTTCTTATTCTCACATTGTTGTTGTTGTTGTTGTTGTTGAGTGCTAGTTGAGTCCGTTTCAACCCATACCTACCTTGTATAGGGTTTCCGAGGAGCAGCAGATGAGCTTGAACCACAATCTTGTGGTTCAAACCAACTTTGCAGGCCAGCACATTAACCAGCAGTGCCACACCAGGACTCCACAATACTGATTAGGAAATGTTGTTGTTGTTGCTAAGTGTCGCTGAGTTGGTTCCAAACCATAGTGATCCTGTATAGTGTTTCCTAGAAATGGTGGTTAATTTGAACAGCTGATCTTGTGGTTCAAACTGACTTTGCAGTCTAGCATATTAACCCTCAGTACCACATCAGAACTCCACACCAAATTAGGTAATCCGTTAACTAATTTTTTTATACTCATACAGGATAAAAGTGTTAGAACCATGACAGGAACTATAACTGCCTTCCTCCTATTATCTTTCTCCTACTCAGTTCACAGATCCATGAATCAATCAGGTCTACCTACCCCACTACCTCTTACTACTCTTTCCATCTAAAGTGCTCTCATCCATCTTCTTCTCACCTCAGTTCTGCGCTGTCTTCCAAAGTCATCCTAGTACTTCACCCACCAGGTACTCAAAGCTCTACCTATTCCTCTTGGTTGTCATCTCTAGTGGACTTGCCTGTATTTATTATTTCATCATCTAATTATGTGTCCTTTTCTTTTGTTTTCTACATGTTTCTCATGTAGACCTTGTCTTCCTAATGAGATTTTTGCAAACTTACGGCAGAAACCATCTGACTGTTCTTAAGGTTCTCCCCAACATCAGTAATTTCAGATGCCATATTGATGACAATGACAAAGAATGATTTGTTCATTTCAAATATCTTCTTTAGGCAGCATAAGAAATGATTATACACATGGACCTCTTGTCACAGATGGGATACACAGAAATCAAATAGACAACATCTGTGGAAAGAGATGATTGAAAAGCTGCCTATCATCAGTCAAAACAATACCAGGGGCACATTGTGGAACTGACCATCAATTGCTTATATGCCAATTCAAACTGAAGCTGAAGAAAGTGAAAAAACAGTCCATGAAAGCCAAAACATGAACTTGAATATATCCCACCTGAATTTAGAGAGCATCTGAAAAAGAGATTTGATACATTAAACACTAAAGATCAAAGACCAGAAGAGTTGTGGGATGACATCAAGAATATCATACAAGAAGAAAGCAAAGAGTCATTAAGAAGACGAGAAAGAAGGAAAAGATCAAAATGGATATCAGAAGGGACATTGAAAGTTGCTTTCCAGCATAGAGATGCAAAAGCAAATGGAAGAAACAAGGAGGCACTAGAGCTGAAGAGAAAATTTCAAAGGTCAGCTCGAGGAGACAAAGTAAAATATTACAATGAAATGTACAAAGATCAAGAGTCAGAAAACCAAGAGGGAAGAACATGCTCAGCATTTCTCAAGCTGAGGAAACTGAAGAAAAAAGTTCAAACCTCGACTTTCATTATCGAGGGATTCTCTGGGCACATTATAGAATGATGCAGGAAGCATCAAAAGAAGATGAAATGAATACACATAGTCACTGTACCAAAAGGAAATGGTTGATGTTCAACCATTTCAAGAGGTAGCATATGATCAAGAATCAGTGAGACCCATGATGCCTGTGATGGAAGCAGAGAGGATGACATGGACAGATGGAGCAGTTGGGGACTTTAGACACAGAGAGGGAGAGGGGCTGTGTGCTGACGACTGGAAGGGGGACAGGCTTGCAGGGTATACCTTTTGGTTGGTTGTCGATGCATGGAGGGGATTGTATCCATGGCAATGAAATGACATACAATAGGATGAATGTAAAACTAATGTTCTCCCATGTAAACTATCACGTAATTCACAATAAAACATTAAAAAGAAAGAAAGAAAGAAAGAAAGAAAGAAAGAAAGAAAGAAAGAAAGAAAGAAAGAAAGAAAGAAAGAAAGAAAGAAAG
>NW_006408666.1:5064898-5077759 GCF_000296735.1 Chrysochloris asiatica | reverse complement strand
AAAATGTGGCATCAGGATTGGAGGAAGACTCATTAACAACCTGTGATATGCAGATGATATAACCTTGCTTGCTGAAAGTGAAGAAGACTTAAAATCCTTAGTGATGAAAATCAAACAGCATAACCTTCGGTATGGATTGCATCTCAATATAAAGAAAACAAAAATTCTCACCACTGAACCAATAAACAACATTCTTATCGACGGAGAAAAGATTGAAGTTGTCAAGGACTTCATTCTTCTTAAATCAACTCTCAACACTCATGGAAGCAGCAGTCAAGAAATCAAACGACATATTACATTAGGCAAATCTGCTGCACAAGACCTTTTTTAATTTTTAAAGAACAAAGATGTCAGCTTGAGGACTAAGGTGTGCCTGACCCAAGCCATGGTATTTTCAATAACCTCATATGCATACAAAAGCTAAACAGTGAATAAGGAAGACCATAGAAGAATTGATGCTTTTGAGTTATGTTGTTGGAGGAGAATATTGAATGTTCCATGGGCTGCCAAAAGAACCAACAGATGTGTGATGGAAGAAGTGCTGCCAGAGTGCTCCTTGGAGGCCAGGATGGCTAAGCTTCGTCTCTCAGACTTCGAACATATTGTCAGGAAGGACCAGTTACTGGAGAAGGACATCATGTTTGGTAAGGTGGTAGGTCAGAGAAAAAGAGGAAGACTCCCAACAAGATGGATTGACAAAATTTTAGCATCAATGATCTCAAGTATGGCAACAATTGTGAGGTTGGCTCAGGACTAGGCAGTGTTTCATTCCATTGTGCAAAGGGTCGCTATGAGTCAATTCCAACTCGATGGCACATAACAACAACAACATAGATGACAAGATGGGTGCTCAGTAAACAGAAGTTAAATTGAATAAAATGTTCTGTAATACTACCAAACAGCCCTTGGTTATCAATGAAATGTGTTTCAACTCCATGTATTTGTTTTTTGTTAAAATATATATATATATATATTTACTCCTGCACAGTTTTTAGCATATTCAATTAATATGAGCACTTAACTTTGTGATTTTAGTGGTATTGTATGACCAGAAGGCCAGGAATAGCTGACAGATCTATTTTCTTAAGTCTTCTTACAACTGCCTTAAAATATTAATGTTGTCTTATTTTCAAATATATGTACACCCTGGTGTTTTTCTATCAATTCCAAGAATGATGGCTTAAAATGCACTTTTCTGAATTTGAGCTGATTCAGGTAAAGACTTAAAAGAAAAAAAATGTGTGTATAGATAAGTAGTTAAAGATTAAATGTATAAACAGCCTTCTATTTGCTAACGCTCTTTTGTCGTTTTTGGACTTATATTTTGCAACAAAGTAACTTGAAAAATGTGTTGACATCTAAATACATAAATGCAACCAATAAAATTGATTTAAGTGGAAAATGTGCATTAGAGTAACTCTTAGAGAGAGAGTCAACAGATAACATAGACTACATAAGGGAAAAGACTCAAGTCTAGCAGCAAAAGTCTGAAAATTCAAACTATGTTTTTCTCTAGTAAAAGCTCCAAGCAATTCATCTTTCTATTTATACAACAGCTTGTGTTTCCTCTCTGTGCATGGGTCTAGTGCTTCACAAAGAAGCATTAACTATCTGCCTCAAGCCTCTACTGGGAAATTAGCATAAAATATTTTCATCTGACCGTGATCACATGAAACCCTCTCTAATCTCATTTGGCATATTACCCATCAGATTTATGGAAATTCTCCATGAACTCTGACCCTGAAGTGTAACAGTTGAATAAACTGTATGTGAGATGATGTTGCAGTGTTCACAAGGTTACCCTTGACCTTAGCTACTGGCTGTGTCTTCTCCTGGGTCTACCAGTCACCCTGGAACCCAAAAGGGAATGTGCAATCAAACCAGACTTGCAAGCACATGACAGTAGGGTTGATTAGCAGAGAGAGGGGTGAAAAGGAATTAATAATGAGGAGAGGAAGGATAGCCAGAAACTACAAACAGCGGGGAACCTATTTCTAAAGAACTTGAAAATAAAGTAACAATAGGAAGGGTAGTCATCTAATTAAATAATAATTTGTTTTTCCTCTTTAATGATATCCAAGCCTTGACTTCTTAAATCATTTAGGCCATAATTTCAACATAATTATCAAAAAGGAAGTTGTCAAACTTTTAACAAATTCGTGATCTGACCACCTGGTACTCTAAGTAATATCTGTTGGGGGAGGGGCTATAATTAAAAAGCCATTTGGCAGCCAGGTGTACCATAATAAGGCTGTTATTTGAAATTTGGTTGGTAAGCTTGAAACCAAAACGTATTTCTCAAACCTTATCATCTACAACAGCTATTTTATGGTTTTAGAAAGAAAATAGGGAGGAGAAATTACAGAAAAAGAATCATTGTTAAAAACGTTTGTGCTTCAAAGAACACCATCAAGAAAGTAAAAAGACAACTTACAGAATGGGAGAAAACATTTGCTAAACATATGTTTGCTATGTATTCTAGATACCCTTTGTGGTACAGAGAATTTACTTGACATGGCTCTTCTTTCCAGTCTATGTAACTGCCTCTAAATGATTGGGTTGTTGTTGGTTGCTGTTGAAACAGTTTCAACTCATGGATACCCCAAATAGGGTTTCTGAGAGCAGCTGGTTCGTTTGAACAGCCAACCTCGCATTTAATACAGCTTATCCTATAGCGTCACCACAGGGCTCTAAAATGATTGGGTGGGAATCATGCAAATAGGCTGTACAAGACTCTAACATGGAGATGGGTTAAAAATGAGTCATCTCAGAAGAGAACATGTCAAGACCATCAGAAGAGAAGAGCCCCAAGATCCCTGTGAGGAACAGTGATTGTGGCAGTTATGGCAGCACAGAGAGACTGAGTACAGCTGTGTGCCTCCCGGCAGTAGGCTGACTGGCAGAGTCAGGTGCACTTTGGGCACTTTATCAGCACAGCTACAGAAACTTAGGACACCTGCATGCACAGTGCAGAGCCAAGAGATCCCACTCACAGCTTACAGCACCCAGTTAATTTCCCTAAGAAACCTCATAACCATGAGAATAGTCTAGGCTCTGTGTAGCCTTTGAAAAGGATTCTCAGACCCAACAAAGAAATTGAGTGCTGTGGTATCTGAATAGGATAGAGAAAGTTGTTGGGTGGAGGGATGTCTGACCTCCCACTCATAGGAATTTGCCTTGGGCCGATAATGGTATTTCTCCTCCTCCCCTGTTATGAAGGCAAAGGAGATCAGACAAAGCCCCATGCCGTTTTTGCACGCTTGTATATAAAATATGCAAAGAATCCTTTTACCTCAATAATAAAATGGCAACTGATTCAGTTTCAAAATGGACCCCCCAAAATTTGAATAGATATTTGTAATAAGGTTTATGTCAACCTGAGTAAGACAGAATTTCCAGAGGCTTAGCAGTTGAGAACTGTTTATTCCCATGGTAATGAAACCTAATACAGGCATAGTAAGCTCTATGATGAGTGGTTGTGAGCAGTCATTCAAGTAAAGAGATGATTCCTTGGGGATGTGGACTACTCCCAGTATAACGGACACACTGGAGGGACTCTGTTTCTCTCTTCCACTAGGGACCTGGGACTCTACAATTGTAAGATACTATACTTCGCTTTATACATGTATATATATATGCTTCATTGATTTTGCTTCTCCAGAAAACCCAACCTAAGACACTATTTCACCAAGGAAGATATATAGATGGTCAATAAATATATGAAAAGATGCTTGACTCTGCTAATCATCATGACTTCCAGTTGAGTCCAACTCATAGCAACCCTATATAGGGTTTTAAAGACCTTTATGAGGAGCAGTTAGTGGATTTGAACTGCAGGCCTTGCAGTTAGCATGCTAACCCACAGAGCAACCAGGAAATGCAAATCAAAATCACACAGAGCTATCACTCCATATCCAACAGGATGGCTAAAATCAAATAGTCAGATAACAACATATGTTGAAGAGCCCTAGTGATGCATTGAGTGTTGGGTTGTTAACTGGAAGATCAAGCCCTCCAACCCCTAGAAAGGAAGCAGCCTGAGTTTGTAATGATTTACAGCCTCAGAAGCCCTAAGGAGCTGCTCTACTGTGTCATGTAGGGTCACTAGCAGTCAGAGTCCACTTTCAGGCTGTGCATTTGTCTTTTTTCTAGTGAGGATTTGATATGGTGCAGTCACTTTGTAAAACTGTCAGTTCCTCAAAGGACTAAACATAGAGTTCCTATATTACCCATATATGCACACAAAATCTTGTGCCTGAATGTTTATAGCAGCATTATTCATAATAGCCCAAATGTGGAAAGAATACAAATGAAATATTATTCTGGCATAAAAAGGGAAAAAGTACTGATACAGGATCAATGTGAAAACATTATGCTACGTAAAAGAAGCCAAGTCTCTAAGTGAAATAAGAAACTACACACTATGTAATTTCATTCATATGAAAGTTCAGAATAGGGAAATCTACAGATCAGTGGTTTCTTAGAGGCTGGAGTTAGGGATTCACAGTACATGTGATTTATCTTTGAGATTATGAAAATGACCTAAAATGAGTATGTTAGTGGTTGCACGTCTCTGCGAATATACCAAAAACTATTGAATACTACACTAAAATGAGTAAATTGTAAAGCATGTGAATTATATCTAAATAAAACTATTGAGAATAATTATTATGACATTCCTTTGAAATAAGCAGTATTGTTATCTTAAGTATCTATAGCTACCTATTGAATTCAATCTATATTGTTGAATTTAAGTATTTTTTGAGGGCCAAAATAACGAGATAGGAGCATAACCAACAATCCTGGTTTGAAATCCTGCTATCCACTTGCTAGCATGTGTCTCTTTCTAGGAATATAGATTAAATTTGTTATGCCATAGATTTCTTATATTATAGACCTTCCCAACCTCTTAGGGTTAGTGTGAAGATTAAAATTAAATAATTTATAGGTCTAACGTATAGGAGCTCTGGTAGCGTAGTGGTTACGAATTGGGCTGCGAATCTTAAGGTCAGCGGTTCGAAACTACCAGCCGCTCCGCGGGAGAAAGATGAGGCTTTCTACTCCCGTAAAGATTTACACCCTCGGAAACCCTGTACAGGGTCGCTATGGGTTGGAACCAACTCGATGGCAAACAACAACAACAACGTATAGTTAATGCTGACAACATATGTTAGTGTTCTTCCTGTGTATGTGTTTATTTTTGAGCCCCTTCTGATTAAAATAGAAACGTCTGCTCCCCTAGGACACTAAGACTTCCCATCTAGAATAATATCTTCTTATGACGTAGGATAAGAATTGGACTGAAAACTGTAAGGTCGGCAATTCAACCCTACCAGGTCTTCTGTGGGAAAAAGGCAAGTCTGTCTGCTCCTGGGTAGATTTAGAGTCTCTGAAATTCTAAGGAGCAGTTCTACTCTGACCTACAGGCTCACTATGAGCTGGAATTGACTAGATGGCTGTGGAGACTTTGTTTTTTAAGTGTCTAGGTAAATGCAGCCACTATTTTGTATTTTTCTATCACTTTTTAAGTATTTAATCATAGACTTCTTCTGAAGAAGATCAATCTTCTGAAAACTTGGGGCCAATGAAATTAAATGGCTTTTAGCTAGGCAGTAACCCAAACAGTTTTGTTCTAAGTTATCAAAACAAAACAAATTATGACACTTTTACATAGACATGCTGTATTATGACAAGCCAGCCTGCATCAACCACTGTGAACTTTTTAAAGTGTTGAAGAGCAAAGATGTCACCTTGAGAACTAAGGTACGTCTGACCCAAGCCATGGTATTTTCAATAGCCTCATATGGATGCGAAAGCTGGACAGTGAATAAGGAGGATTGTAGAAGAATTGGTGCCTTTGAGTTGTGGTGTTGGAGGAGAATACTGAAAGTGCCATGGACTGCCAAAAGAACCAATAGATCTGTTTTGGAAGAAGTGCAGCCAGAGTGCTCCTTGGAGGCCAAGATGGCTAAACTTCATCTCTCATACTTTGGACATATTGTCAGGAGGGAACAGTCACTGGAGAAGGATGTCATGCTGGGTAAGGTGGAGGGTCAGAGAAAAAGGGGAAGACCCCCAACGAGATGGATTGGCCAGGTGGCATCATTGACGGCATCAAGTGTGGCAGCGGTAGTGAGGCTGGCCCAGGATTGGACATTGTTTCGTTCTGCTGTGCATGGGGTCGCTATGAGTCGGTTCCAGCTCCATGGCACCTGACAACAACAACAACAACAACATGCTAGGCAGAGGAGTCCTGGTGCCGACAAGCAAGGTCAGCAGTTCAAACTCGCCAGCAGCTCCTCAGAAACCCTGTACAGAGTCGCTATGCGTCGGAACCAACTTGTGGCACTGAACAACAACACTATTCAGAAGATTTCCTGAACTAGGTTTTCTAAGCCACCGAAAGCCTTTTGTTACATGAACACAATTAATCTTTCTAATTGTACTAGTGGCTTGGATTTTTGTTTCACTTTGGTTTGATATTTCAGTGACAGCAAGTGGCAAGGTCCAGAACTACTGAATCAACTGTTCATCAAAACCACCTGGGAATCCTGATCCCCATCCAGAATCATATGAAGAGGGAAATTTCCACTTGAAAGGACAAGCAGACTAGCCTGGAGCAGCTAGAAAAACAGAAGATACTTCTTGAAAGAAAGACCAGCAGGTAAAATAAAAAATAATAATGGCAGCCTGATTGACTACTACAAGAATAAGCAAGTTGTTCCCTCAGGAGCCAGCAAGTCAAGTGGTCAGGTCCCCTCAGGGCAAACCCCCTTTCAAGACAAAAACTCAAGGGGAATACACAAACAGACATGTGGTCTTGCTGCTGACCACATTGGTCACCAATAAGGGGAAGTGAGGAAAAAACAGCAATGAAGTGGTGAGCTAAGTCCTACCACATTCAATAGACTCCCATTAACCTGGATTGAGACCTGGTTGGCCAGCAGTATGATGAAACCTGAGGACTCCTGGGCCCAGAGACAGAGACATGGCCACAGAAGACTAGAGTGGAGTGTGAAGCATCCAGCTGATATGAAGTGAGGGGAGATGCACAAGAACACCCATACTTGTAGTTAGTACCCACTTGACCTTGCTTTAATGGCTGGATGATCAGAACATGACTAGAGGAAGAAAGAAGAGGAAAAAAGGGTAATCCACTACAATTTGATGAGCTTGACCTATGCTTATGGATGTAGTAACTCAAAGGAGGAAGCAAATCTTTACAGTGAGGATCATTCCCACCCCCTTGTTATACAGGATTGGCAAAGATGGGCAATTTAGACATTGCCTACTCAAAATTGGGATGGGGTGCTACAAAGGCAAGAAGTGACTAGCTTACAAGATTTCAATAGGGAGCCTACTTCCAGAGGGTGTGGGAAAAGGTAGAATCTCTACTGAGTGATTTCCAACCTGTCTGGACAGGGCTGACGAAAGAAGATGGGGATAAGACTCTTGTGGTTCAATAGTGAATAACTGCTATCAGAACTGACTGTGAGTATTGGAAAGGTAAAGGTAGACATTCTGTAACAAAAGGAGGGAAGTTTTTGATTTTGCAGTCCAGGAACGGAGGTCTCTGGGACCATCAAAGGAGAAAAGCAGAGTGCGGGACCCTATCCAGAGAAGCAATGACACGAGAGATGGAGGCAGAGATGATGACATGGAGAGATGGAGCAGCTGGGGACTCTAGACTCAAGGAGGGAGAGGGACTGTGTGCTGATGGCCAGGAGGCAGGCTTGCAGGGTGTACCTTTTCATTGTCTGATGATGCATGCAGGGGATTGTAATCATTGCAATGAAATGAAATAAAGCAGGATGAATGTAAACCTAATATTCTCCCATGTAAACTATCACATAATTCAGAATAAAAATGTAAATATATATATAAAAACCTGGTCAAAGTGCTAACATTATTTGTGGTCATGTCATTTCATCTACTGAGTCAGGACTTCAAGGAACATATCAGGCCTCTGACTCTGTCCCCTCAGAACACTGTCCCTGGTGATTCCAGTCTTGGGTAGTCTTTGATATTATAGCATCTGTTAAGACATGTTGCCAGGCAAATGGAAAGTGAGAGATTTTATAGGTTCTGAACAGTTTTTCTTTGCCATTATTAGCTTCCTTATCCAGAAATACTCTACAGATGTATTTTATTTGTTATAGTATATAAGCATATATGTATATACGATATATCTAATAAATGGTTATTTTCCATTCATGGTTTGTGGCTTTATATATTTTATTCTGTTTTTGCAATTCCACAGGTATAGTAGCATTGATACTTGTAATTACCAACTGCCATCGTGGTCCTCTTGCCATTTCAATAATCTCTCTAATTATAATTATTTGTTACCCTATTTTTATGATGTCACCAACACGTATCAGTCCTGTATTGTTTTCAAAGATCTGTTCCTTCTAAAATATTAACAGTTTATAGGGACATACACAAATTACTTATACAACCAATCAATGTTGACTTGAATTTAAAACTTTCTGAACACCATTGGAACAAATGAGGTCACCTGGTGGAGTCACAGAGCTGGAGTCCCTGATCCAGAAATGACAGTTGTTTACAGTAACAAATGTGACAATTTCCAAAAATGCACTTGTATAGAGATGCTTACACCAGGGAAAAATATGTGGAGACACTTGTTATGGCCTGTAACCCTTTGAAACATCATGTACTTTCCCCCCTTTCAGCTCTATTACAGCATCCTTTCAGTTGAGTCTCCACGTAACTTAAGAAAATCCCCTTGTGCATGAATACAGTGAGAGGGTTCAGAGATTCTTGGCAGGCAAACTAGAAATCTAATCCTACAGTGAGTAAATTGACCTGTGCATGTGAGCTGCTCACCCTGCTGAGTGGAATCAACTCCCCCAGGACACTAAGACCCTCATCTAGAAATAATCTCTTGCATCCCACAATGGAATCCCAGAGTGAACCAAATGCATTTTACCTAGGCTTGCTACTGAAAAAGGAGCCCAGTGTAGTTTTAAAGCCATGGCATCCGCGTCTCTTCTCTGCTGTTAAAATAATTGTTTAGGAATTTAGTTGTAAATATCAATCCTAAGCAGCACCCACGAAGAAGCAAAGGAATGATTCTTTGCTATTCCAAGGGAACTGTTTAAAGAAGACTTTGTTTTATACTTTGCGGTAGCCATTTGCTATTACTTTTTCACAAAATGCAACAAAGAGAGATGGATAGGACACTGTGCTGGGGTTTGAGTGAGTGTCTTGGGAATGCATGGTTCCTTCTCTGTTAGAATCCTATTACTGGTGCTGCTCCACACAGCAGAAATGTGTGTGGAGCAGCACCAGTTGCTAGAAGGGTTTGTCACAAAGATGCCCTAAGGCTCAAACCCTTCCCAAGTGGTAAGTAAAGACAGTGAGAATGTGGTTAGGGGATTTTAAACTCACTCAAACATCATTAATTAGAAATTCCCTAATGAAATTAAACCTTGGTTTTTTTGGGGGATCATTTCTTGATGTTCTGGGTAATTCTGGTTTTTTTTTAATAGCAGAGTACTCAGGGCCATGTTGTTAAGTGTACTGGATTTCTTACAAAACTTGACAGATTAGCAATGCTTTTCCACATATCCAAAACTGATGGATAAATAAGCTAATGGGTTTTAAAAAATTCTATACTCAAGTGACTTTGATGAACTTAGCTACAAGGCCTGAGGGCAGACTTCAAATCTGAATCTAGTGTCAGCTCTGAATATTCTTCTTAAACAAATAGGGAAAAACATCTATCATGAGCATTCATGGATGTCCCTGGCACCCTGGCACTAATGATCTGAAAGCAGTGTAGACAGGGGACTTCTATGTCTGGAAGAGGATTATTTTTATCCATTTTAATTACTTCACTAGCTTCTATACATTTCAAAGCGTAGTGGTTACAGATTGGGCTGCGAGCCACAAGGTCAGCAGTTCGAAACTACCAGGTGTTCCATGGGGGAGAAAGATGAGGTTCTCTGCTCCTATAAAGATTTATAGCCTTGGAAACCCTGTACAGGGTTGCTATGAGTCGGAACTGATGTCAAGGCACATAACCACCACCATACGTTTCAAACACTAGAGGGAAACAATAAAGATTAGCAGGTTCAATATTTCATACCAAAGAGGGCAACAGCACCTCAGTCACCCTATAAATCCCATATAATTGTCAGCAGGAAATGGGTTCCTATGATCATCAGAGTTTCCATATTAATTTGCAGTCTCTGAATTGTCCCATACATTCTAATATTTAGTTATTATATGAGTGGCAATATGGAGTCTTCCAATGTTACTTATTAATAACTACTTTTATTGAGTGAATAATGCATGGGAAACAACGGACTAAGCACTTAACACAACTTACCTCACATAATCTCACCACAATGGTTCACATGCCTAGTAAGTGAGAAACCTGAGTATAACACAATTCCATTTAATATCAAAGCACACAGTCGTGTCTCCAATTAATTACAAAGGAAACAGGAACAAAATGCATACAAAGACATTTTTGGCACCTCCTGACAACTTTTTCAGAAATAAACTCATCATATTTCACTTGTTCAGTGATTATTTTTGAATTGATTTTTTATTTGAATCTATAAATCTAGATTAATATGGATTATTATAAAATACTTGAGTACTATTGAATTAGGTTAGAATTATATTTTTAATGTTCATCTCATTGCCCAGGTAATGAACTAAAACTGCTAATACTAAAAAGAGCTGTTAGCTGTGATTCATAAGCACTTACATCCACACACATACATGATTTACAATGAATTTCATAAGAGCATTTTAGAAAACAGCATTCAACTTGTTAGACCGCTTTATCTCTTGTTCTGCCAAATGGTTCCGTGAGGACACTTAGCTTTGAAACCACAACTACATTAGAGACCCTGGAGATGGATCTGGGAATTTTCAAGGCTTAATCAACCATTACCAATGCAACCAGTATGTGATGGAGGCAAAAATCCACTTCTCTGGTGGTCAGAGCTAAGGGTCCTAGTCTTGGCTGGGTGATTTTAGGCAAGTTACATAAATCCTTTAGGGCTCTAGAAGCTTTTGTGGTTTTATTTCCCAGATAACATGTTTCCATATTGGAACAATTTAAATAATTACATTTTCTTGTTAATAATGGATCATTCAATAACAAAAATTAGAAAAGGAAGCTTTTCTGTATCTACTTCTGATAGTAATAAACTCTTCATTAGATAACTATTTAACTAAAAATAAAGGTAATTTCAAGTGTCAAAGCATTGTACATATATCAAGTTTGCATATATAGAGAGCACGTGAGTATAATTTACAAGAAACTGCTTGTTTAATTTAATAAACATGGAAGTTCTATAGAACCTGCATAAATTCAGAGCCCACCAAATTGACCATCTCAATTAGATTTTTATATGTCCTTTTAAATTATTGTGTTCTTTGATAAAGAGAAAATATTTGTACAAGTAAAAGAGAGTCATAAAAAAATAAGTTAAGAAGCTTAAGCTTTTGAGTTTTAGGGTTCCCCAACTAGACCTGAAGTTCTCCAGATGCCTTGGAAGTAATCAATTCTCTGACCCAAAGACCCTGAGGAGGCATGCAAAAGCTAGTGTGTGTGTGGGGGGCAGGGGGTCACTCAGACATTCTGCTAATGAACTTGGGAGCATTCAGTAGACTGACTATTCTGGGTGTAACTGAAAAGGGTGCAAACTCTTGGGGTGTCCGCACCTCAAAGTATTTAGTGGAGATAGAATGCAAGAAACAGAAGGAAAAAAACCATTCACAATTAATCAATTTTTTAATGATTATCTCCTACTGAGTTATGTATTTTTGTACTATTTGAATATTTACAAAAATATGTATTAAGCTGTCTCTCGGGTCCTCGCTTCCAAAATGCCAAAGAAAAGGAGAAACAATGGTCTGCCATAAAGGTCCGCCCACATGCAGCTTCTTCACTACACAAATTACGTGTGTCGGCAGAGCCAACAGACAAGGCCAGTAACAAGTGCATCACTGGAAACATAGGCTATTTCCTAAGCGAGTGTCTTCCATGATGTAGACGTGCTTCCCAAGCTGTATGTGAAACTGCATTACTGGTTGAACTGTGCCATTCACATCAAGGTGGTCAGGAACCATTTTCGTGAAACCCAAAAAGATCAAAAAACTCACCCTGGTTTAGACCCACAGCTACTCCCCCACGACCGCCAAGAAAGACCATGTAAAGAATTGAGCCCTTACAGGCTGAAGAAAACATAACCTGTATGAAAATTATAGTTAAAAAATTATATATTAAGACTTCTGGTACTTCCCTGACCAGGCAGCACAGAGACTGTCGTATTCAATCTTGTTTTCGCTGGTGCTGCATTTTTTTTCCCCCATCTTTTTTTGTCTTGCTTTGTTTGTCTCTCATTATCGCTTTTGTTCTTGATTTTGATTTTGGTTTTGTTTTCCACCTGACTGGTGTTGTTTGGCTGTCACATAGCCTCCCTTCTGCTATTGGAGGACTCTTTGTCTCCCTACATTACACGAAAAGAGTCAGCAATTGCTGCCAAATAGCCAAGCTGCAATATCACTTTATAAAACACCAAAACCCAGTCAAGAACAAATACCAGCTGCCATATACCAGGGAAACAGGCAACACCTGTGAAAGTTACTCTGAGATAAGCAATAGGGAGAGTGAAAAGGGAATACCATATCCTGATCACATCTTCCTCGAGGTAAACAGAAAACATAAAAAATTACCAAAATACATACTCAATTAAGTATTAGGGCCACAGATAAACATTAAACATGTCCAAGAAGCAAAAACAGATGACCATATCAGTACATGTCCAGAAAAAAGATAAAATATCTGAGACAAATGAACCAGAAGTAGACCTT
>NW_006408666.1:5055048-5057165 GCF_000296735.1 Chrysochloris asiatica | reverse complement strand
AGAACAAGGCACTAGGAATTGATGGAATAAAAATTGAAATCTTTCAAGAAAGTGAGGCAGCACAGGAGGCACTCACTTATCTCTGCCAAGAAATTTGGAAGACAACTATCTGGCCAACTGATTGGAAGAGCTGTAGTCTTAAAAAGCAAGTTGGATTTTTAAAAAGAAAACAGGTATAACATTTTTTTTTAATGCAATGCATATAACTTTCTGCAAATATCATATATAGAACTCAGATACATAATACAGAACTCAGACATTGACTGTACTACTTGGGACAATGTCGTCTTTAGGGAAAAAAAGAAAGAAAGAAAGAACAAGAACAGAAAGTATTTCCCATCACAAAATAGAGTTCCCTATAGAATATAGTATCTAATGTCATTGCCAGAGACATCAAATAATGGTTTTCTTAAATTTCATATTGTATAGTCATTTCATTTCATTAGATTGTTTTTGTTTTTAATGGGAAAAGAAAAGTAAACCACCCATTAGCCCTTCTTGATATCAATGTTGGATAAGACTCATGGATTTTGCTGTGTGCATGAAGCTTAAATATTCATTCATGTATATGATGCAGATCTCAAATAACTCACACACACGCACACACATCTGCAATGGCATATTTTGAAAGGTAAACATTGCTTATTCTGGTGAGTGAAATACTGGATAATTTTATATGCTCATTTTATAAAATATCCAAATTTTTCAAGAACCATTATAGTTAAAAATGTTTACACCTTTAAATATAGTTTTTCAGTTTCACTTGTAAGAAAACCCAAAATCTGAAAGCATATACTGCTGTCTACAACTGGAGCCCTAACTGGACTTTGAGTATTTACATAAACTCAGACTTGACTTAAGTTCTTTATGTTATATCTCAAATGCTTATTGAACATTGTTGTTATGTGTCGTGGAGTCGGTTCTGACCCATAGCAACCCTGAACAGGGTTTCTGAGGCTGTAAATCTTTACGGGAGCAGAAAGCCTCATCTTTCTTCCGCGGAACAACTGGTAGTTTCTAACTGCTGAGTTTGCAGTTCGCAGCCCGATTCGTAACCACTACGCTACCAGAGTTCCTTATTGAACATTAAAGCAGCAATATTACTATGCTCAGGCAAGTCCTATAATTTTCACAAAGAGGAACTTCGAAATAGATTAACCATTGTTGTTGGTTCCTCTTCCGTTGTTGTCATTGTTATTGTTGTTGTTATTGGTAGGTGCTGTCAAGTCAAGTCAGTTCTGACTCATAAAATCCAATTACAACAGGACAAAACACTGCTTAATCTTGTACCATCCTCCAATCACTGCTATGTTTTAGCCCATTGTTGTAGCCACTCTATCAATATCCCTGTGACTCAAAGTCTTCTTTTCCAGCGGCCCTCTTCTCCAGAGACGTTTTTCCTTGTGATAACATGTCCAAAGTATGGGAGACCAAGTCTTACCATCATCACGTGTAAATAGCATTATGGCTGTCCTTCTTCCAACACAGACTTAGTCATTCTTCTGGCAATCTATGTATATTCAATATTCTTCACCAACATCATAATACAAGGGCATCAATTCTTCAGGCTCCCTTATTCATTGTTTATCTTTTGCATGCAGAAAATACCATGGCTTGTGTCCACTACACCTTAGTCTTCAAAGTGACAAGATTAACTACTGCGGAAAAAGTGCTCACACAAAGAAATAAGGAACTGGGCATGCCCTTACACAAAGAACTTGCCTAGGCATGTCCTTAACAATTTACCAAAAATAGCCAATCAGAAAAACTTACTTTAGCTAGCTAGATAAGTAGAATATGATTTTACTGTTATTTCCTGATATTTTGGTATTTAAGCCCTGTGTGGCCTCTACTGTGGTTGTTGTTGTTGTTAAGTGCCATCAATTCAATTACGACCCATAGCCTTTCTGTATAGGGTTTCCGAGGAGCAGCTGATGAGCTTGAACCACCGACCTTGAAGTTCAAATGGCTTTGTAATCTGGCACATTAACCCACAATACCACATCAGGGTGGTAGACACCTGTATTTTCAATTCATAAAATTGTTTTCTCCTGTAATAAAATGACTACATTTCAATTTCAGAGCTCTGGTAGCGTAGTGGTTACGAATCGGGCTGC
>NW_006408666.1:5052953-5054496 GCF_000296735.1 Chrysochloris asiatica | reverse complement strand
AAAAGATGAAGGAAAAAGTAGACAAAGTCAAGAACACAGACAAAACTCAGAAGAAATCAGGAACATGCTCCAAAGACTAACTGACAAAATAAATGAAAAATTAGAAACCATACAAAACATCAAATAGACATCTAGAAGATTAACACTAACACTTCAGAAATAGAAAATACTTTCAAAGGGCAACAAACTAGAGTTGAATCAATAGAAAACAGAATTAATAAGATTTAAAACAAATCTCTCAATATTAATCCTCTAGGGGAATAGTCAGGAAATTGAACAAAAGAAAAAAAATGAAGAAAGTCTAATAATTATGTGGGTGACCACAAACAGAAATAACTTATGTGATCAAATTTCCAGAACAAGGTCTTCATTAGTAAGTATTTTAAATCCTCTTCACTTTCAGCAAGCAAGCTTGTATGATTTGCACATTACAGATTGTTAAGGAGTTTTACTCTAATCCTGATGTCACATTCTTTTTCGTATAACCCAGTGTCTCAGATTATTTGTTGAGCAAACAGATTAAATAAGTATGGTGAAAGAATACAGCCCTGGTGCACACCTTTTCTGCTTTGAAATCCTTCAATATTCCTTTGTTCTGTTCAAACAACTGCCTCTTGGTCTATGTGCAGGTTCTTCATGAACACAGGCATGTGTTCTGTCATACCCATTCTTTACAATGTTTTCCATAGTTTGCCATGATCTACACAGTCAAAAGCATTTGCGTAGTCAGTAAAGCACCAATAAACAGCTCTCTGTTATTCTCTACATTCAGCCAAGATTCATCTGACATCAGCAATGATATCCCTAGTATCCCCAATTCCATGTTCTCTTTAGAATTCAGCTTGAATTTCATGCAATTCTCTTTCTATGTACTGTTGAACCCATTTTTAAATTATCTTTAGCAAAAATTTACTTGCATGTGAAATTAATGATATTTTTAGATTATTTCCACATTCCACTGAGTCACCGCTCTTTGGGATGGGCACAAATACACAAAAGATGGTCAACGAATAAAGAGGACCACAGAAGAATCCATATATCTGAATTCTAGTATTGGTGAAGAATGTTGGAAGTTGCCAAATAACAACAAAACTTTGTCTTGGAAGAAGTACAGCCTGGATGCTCCTTACAAGCAGGATAATAGGACTTCATTTCTCATCCTTTATATATGTTGTCAGAAAGTACCAGTCCCTGGAAAAGGACATCATGCTTAGTAAAATGGAGGGGCAGCAAAAAAGAGGAAGACCCTCAATGAGATGGATTGACACAGTATCAGCAACAATGGACTCAAACATAAAAATTGTTATCATGGCACAGAATTGGACAGTGTTTGTTGTTGTTGTTGTATATAAGGTTGCTAGTAGTTGGAACCCAGTAGATGGCACCTAATGTAGCATATATTGTCATTCTTGCCTTTGACTGCAAATAAGAAGGGATGAATGGCAGGACAGGGTCAGGTTTACGTGGCTCCCAGACTTTGGGGCCATGTTACTCTTGGGAAGCTTCAAGGACACCTCCTAAATAGGTCAAAATCTTTATTAAT
>NW_006408666.1:5050362-5051093 GCF_000296735.1 Chrysochloris asiatica | reverse complement strand
GAAACCCTGTACAGGGTCGCTATGGGTTGGAACCGACTCGACGGCACTTAACAATAACAACAACAACTTAATTACAACTTTAATTCTTTTAAATCTACATCATCGAAGGTAATGGTTTAACTGGATAATTCATAGTATTTACCCATAGAGGTTTTTTATTATTTTTATTATTGATCTTTTAATAGTTGAAGATTTAATTATTTTGGTATATCCTAACTATATCATATCATTTCAAGATTTATTGTATTTTATTACATATGAAGTTGCTTGAAAATAAGGTCAATCATTATATTTAGAGACATTACTTCTAAATTTTTAAACTGTCTTTATTTGGCGTTCCATTCTTTTTACACTTGTAATTAATCTCTGTTAGATCTTTCACTTTTAGAAATACTATTTTTATAAGTTGTTGTTGTTAGGTGCCATTGAGTCAGCACTGAGTCATAGCGACCCTATGTACAACAGAACAAAACACTGCCTGGTCCTGGGCCAACCTCACAATGGTTGCCAAGAATGAAACCGTTGATGCTGCCATTTTGACAATCCATCTCACTGGGGGTCTTCCTCTTTTTCTCTGACCCTCAAACTTACCAAACATGATGTCCTTCTCCAGAAACTGGTCCCTGCTAACAATGTGCCCAAAGTATGAGAGGCAAAGTTTATGCATTCTGGCCTCCAAGGAGCACTCTGGCTGTACTTCTTCCAACACACATCTGTTGGTTCTTTTGGCA
>NW_006408666.1:5042332-5049253 GCF_000296735.1 Chrysochloris asiatica | reverse complement strand
ATCTCTTTCAATCAGTTGGTAAGAAAATTGTTTTCTAAGTTTCTCAGCATAGATGAGTGAGTGCCTCAAGTGCCATCTCACTTTTTTGAAAGTTTGCAATTTTTGTTCCATCAATTCCTGGTGCCTTGTTCTTTGCTAATTCTTTCAATGCACATTGGACTTCTTCCTTCAGTATCATTGGCTCTTGATCATATGCTACCTCTTGAGATGGTTGAGTATTAACCATTTCCTTTTGGTACAGTGACTGTGTATATTCATTTCATCTTCTTTTGATGCTTTCTGTATCATTCAATAATTAGCCCAGAGAATCCTTCAATAACTAAAGTTGAGGCTTGAATTTGTTCTATAGTTCCCTCAGCTTGAGAAATGCTGAGTGTGTTCTCTTTTGGTTTTCTGACTCCAGATCTTTGCACATTTTGTTGTAATATTTCACTTTGTCTTCTCGAGCTGACTTTTGAAACTTCTGTTCAGCTCTTGGACCTCTTCATTTCTTCCATTTGCTTAAGCATTTCTACACTGGAGAGCAAGTTTCAGTGTCTCTTCTGACATCCATTTTGATCTTTTCCTTTTTACTTGTCTATTAATGACTTTTTGCTTTCTTCCTGTATGATGTTCTTTATGTCATCCCACAACTCTTCTGATCTTCAGTCTTTAGTGTTTAATATATCGTATCTGTTCTTCAGATGATCTCAAGGATATATTCAAGGTCTTATTTTGGCTTTCATGGACTTGTTTTCATTTGCTTCAGCTTCAGTTTGAATTTGCATGTGAGTAATTGATGGTCTGTTCCACAATCTTCCCCTGGTCTTGTTTTGACTGATGTTATAGAGCCTTTCCATTATCTTTTTCCACAGATGTAGTCAATTTGATTTCTGTGTATTCCATCTGGTGAGGTCCTTGTCTATAATCATCTCTTCTGCTATCTAAAGAGGATACTTGAAATGAACAAATCATTGATTTTTCAGAATTCTATCATGTGATATCCAGCATCATTTATATCACCAAGGACATATTTTCCATCCATTGACCCTTCCTTTTTGTTCCCAACTTTTGCATTCCAATCACCAGTAATGATCAATACATCTTGATTGCATATTTGATCAATTTCAGATTGAAGAAGTTGGTAGAATTCTTCTATTTCATCCTCACTGTCTTTAATGGTTGGTGCATACATTTGAATAATAGTAGAATTAACTGGGCTTCCCTGTAGGTGCAGGGATATTATCCTATCACAGACAGTATTGTACCTCATGACTGATCTGGATATGTTCTTTTTACAATGAATGCAACACCATTCCACTTTAATTTGTCATTCCTGGCATAGTAAACCATGTGGTTGTCAGATTCAAAAGGGCCAATACCAGTCCATTTCAGCTCACTAATACCTAAGATATCAGTGTTTATGCATTCCATTTTATTTTTGGCAATTTCCAATTTTTGTAGGTTCATACTTCATTCATTCCATGTTCAGATTATTCTCTGGAAATGTAGTGATTATGAATCAGGTTGTGAGCCTCAAGGTCAACAGTTCGACACTACCAGCTGTAACACGGGAGAAAAATGAGGCTTTCTGCTCCTGTAAAGATTTACAGCCTCAGAAGCCCTGTACAGGGTCGCTATGAGTCAGCTCCTATTCCACAGCACATAACCACCAACAACCACAGCTCTTTCTCTTCGTTTTGAGTTGTGCTCCATCAGCAACTGAAGGTCCCATGGGTTTTATTCCTATGGGCTTTATTCCATTCACATCATCACGGTTAACTGTACTTTGAGTAGGCAACTCTTCCCCAGTTACATTTTGAGTGACTTCTAACATGAGGGGCTCATTTTCCAGCACTATATCTGACAGTGTTTCTCTGCTTTTCATAAGGTTTTCAGTGACTAAATATTCAGAAGTAGTTCGTTACTCCTTCTTCCTCGTCTGTCTTCATTTGGAAGCTCATCTGAAACCTGTCTACGGTGGGTGACCCTACTGGTATTTAAAATGCCTGTGACAAAACTTCGAGAATCACAGCAACTCACAAGTCACCACAGTACAACAAACTGACAGATGAGTGGTAAATCTTTATAAGTTAATAATGGCTATATTAAATTTTGTCATCTGCTGGTAAGTTTTTATTTTTCTGAGTTGCTGAAAACACTTGACAAAAATACCTCAACAAGAAGATGAAATATATTGGACTTATGATAAGGAATGTGATCTTTTCAAGATAGATCACACTAGACTGAATAAATATTTTCAGAACTTTGGTATAGAAACTTTAAATTTCACACATTAGGATCAATCCAAACACGTGGAACAGAAATTAATTACATAAGACTAAGTAAACTAGAGGATTTTTGTTACTGTTTTGTGCCGTAGATTTTGTTCCAACTCATAGAAACTCTGAATACAATTCCCCAGGAGTGGCTGATGGGTTTGAACCACCAACCTTGTGCTTAGCTGCCCAGTATGTGGAGAGTACCATTTATGGGGGTTTATTGCTGATGTTTTAAGGTTCTATTTTCTGAATATAAGAAATCATTTTCCTCCTTTTTCCTAAATTACCTTAACTGATGGGATTATATATCGTAACTCTCAAATTGAAAGTTTAATTGGTAAACTATGCAAAGTTCTAAATTTCATAACTAGAAAAGTTTCTGAAGCTGGAATTATGATTTTATAAAATAGAATGACATTAAGATTTCCTGGCAAGTCTCTCAAGGAACAGTTCCATGCCTTAATGGATGAATGTCAATGTGTTTATATTAATATACAATCTGAGATTTTGCAGAATGTCCTCGCAGTTTAGGGACATGAAAACAGTTATCGACACTGTTTATTTATAAGTAAATGCCTTATAAGACTTGGTACAAATACTTTAGTGTCACTGCTATGTGGGTTACTTCAGACAATGTGTCTAATGTTGTTTATATCTCTGTTCTACCTCCTAGTCTGCTGTCAGTCTTCTGACTTTCATGAAAGTTGGGGTAACCCACATAAGCATTGTCCTAAGGTGTCCTCTTGAACCTTGTGGCTTGGAAAAACTTTTGCCTAAAAGTCACTTTTGAGTCAAATAGTCGCCAAGATAAACTAGTATGACTGTTTTGCTCTTGGTGTTGTGTTCTTCTGAAGAATTCAGACTGTTTTGGGAAAGAGATTTCAAAGATCAGGCTTGGAGCTATGTTTAGGGTAAATCACTAATTACTTTAATTGATCTTCAAGACAGTGTTGTATGAAATGCGTGTTCAATGCTTGTGAGCAAATTGTCACCCCCACCCTTGCTCTACAGATGTGATCGATGACTGTTCTTGTTGTTGTTGTTAAGTGCCTTTGAGTCAGTTCCGATTTATAGTGACCCTGTAAAGCGTTTCTGAGGAGTGGCTAGTAGGTCTTAACTGCCAAAGTTCTGGCTTGAACTGACCTTACAGTCAGTTCCACAGAGCCTCAACAGGACTCCCATGACTGTTGGTAGGTAAATGAGGGAGAGGAAGAAGAGTATAGTACAAGGTAGATTTTGTACCACTTTTGTTGTGGTGGTGGCGGTGATGTGCCGTGGAATTGGTTCCAACTCATAGCGACCCTGTACAGAGTTTCTGAGGCTATAAATCTTTATGGGAGCAGAAAGCCTCTTCTTTCTTCCATAAAACAGCTGGTAGTTTCAAACTGCTGACCCTGAGGTTAGCAGCTCGTTTCATAACCACTATGCTACCAAACCCATCGTTAGTATGGCTTTTTTGTTTGTTTCCTATAACTTTTCAGTTGTATTTTGGGTAAAATTTATATAGCAAATTGGTTTTCCATCCAACAGTTCACATACATTTTGTTTCATGACATTGATTTCAGGCCCCACAACTAACAGCGCTCGTCCACTTCCTCTGTGTTTACCATTCACATTGCTCCTTCTTCCCTAGCCATACTGCTTTCTGAGTTTCTGCCTGGACAAAAGCTGCATTTTTTATCTCATCTGGTTGATTGTTCTAAGGAGTGGGTAACTCCCTGTTATTAATTGTTCTCCTTAAGTTGTTGTTGTTGTTGTTGTTAAGTGTTGTTGACTCAGTCCCAACTCATAGTGACACCGTATAGGGTTTCTGAGGTTTGACTGGTGAGTTTGGACCACAGAATTTGTAGTTCAAACTAATTTTTCAGTCACATGTTTTATCTTACTGTGTCACACCAGGACTCCTTAAAGACATGTCTATCATTGAACTGAAAATTGAATCCCTGGGGTGAGGCCAGTTCCAGATTTTAAGGCTGAACAGGGAATAGAGTCTCACCTCCTTTTTGTGATTTTGAATTTTGTTCCACATTTTCCTCCCATCTTATAATGTACAAGAATTGATGCTTTTGAGTTATGGTGTTGGAGGAGAATACTGAAAGTGCCATGGGCTGCCAAAAGAACCAATAGATCTGTTTTGAAAGAAGTGCAGCCAGAGTGCTCCTTGGAGGCCAAGATGGCCAAACTTCGTCTCTCATTCTTTGGACATATTGCAGGAGGGACCAGTCGCTGGAGAAGGATATCATGTTTAGTAAGGTGGAGGGTCAGAGAAAAAGAAGAAGACTCCTAGAGAGATGGATTGGCAAATTGGCAGCATCAATGGGCTCAATCATAGCAACACTTGTGAGGTTGACCCAGGACCGGGTAGTGTTTCCTACTATTGTGCATAGTCACTATGAATCAGTACTGACTCAATGGCACCTAACAATAACATTATACTGTACAAAATCTTTTACTGAAATCTATTTTAGAGAGATTGGTCATGGCAGCCAAATGCGATCTAGTTATTCCAGTCTCAGGGCTATGGAGACCGTGGTTCCTGTGGTCCATTAGTCCTTTGGACTAGTTGTATTTGACTTTCTTCACTCCTCCTTGCTCTTGTCCAGTAGTTGCTCCTTAGATGGCTGCTCAAAAGCTTTTAAGACTTCAGTCACTACTCATCCAAGTAGGATATAGAACATTGTCGTTGTGTATCATGGTATGACAATTAACCTTGATGTCCTCGTGACTATTTTCCTGAGCCTGCAGACCTAGTGAGTCATCCCCTCAAGGTGTTTAGTGATAGTTAAGAAGTTTTCATAACTTTGTTTCCTTTTTTCTGTACTGTATGTTGTTGTTGTTGCTAAGTGCTGTCGAGTCAGTTTCAACCCATAATGACCCTGTACAGAGTTTCCGAGGGTGTAAATCTTTACGGGAGTAGAAAACCTGATCTTTCTCCCACAGAGCAGCTGGTAGTTTCGAACCGCTGACCTTAAGGTTTGCAGCCTGATTCGTAACCACTACGCTACCAGAGCTCCTTATACACAAACATATTTACAGTGCATACAATAGCTATGTAAAAATATCTGTCAAATGTAAGTCATACATGTAGTCCTGTTCACCAACTCTAACGACTTCATATTGCTTGTCTTCATATTTATCCACTTGTAGAATAATGTTTGTTATTTCTAATAATGGTACATTTGTGTATTACATCTTGTTACATTTAAACTAACACCACTGACATAGTGGAACTAGAAAATAAGCAAATATGTCAAAAGACACATGAGTCCACAAACATCCCAAGCTGACTCACTTCCTTGATTTTTTGAGCTGCTTATCTTAGAGAAATAGATTATTTCAATTAGATCTATCTATATTTTTTACTGGATGAATGATACTCATTATAATTCTTATTATTACTGAAGTAATCAAGTTTATGAAAGTTACTTCTAACATGATTTCTCAGAAAACTCATGTTACCTAAGAAGAAAACTATGTGTTTTGTTGTTGTTAGGTGCCATCCAAATGGTTCTGTCTCCTAATGACCCATGCTCAACAGAACGAAATGCTGCCAATTCTTGCACCATCTTCATAATTATTGTTACACTTGAGCCCATTGCTGCCCCCTGAATCAATCCATCTCATTGGGAAATTTCGTCTTTTTCGTTGATCCTCCACTTTAACAAGCATAATGTTCTTCTCCAGGCACTGGTTGAAGTATGAAAGATGAAGTCTAACCTTCCTGGCTTCTAAGGAGCATTCTGATTGTACTTCTTTCAATACAGATTTATTTGTTCTTCTGGAAGTCCATGACACTTCTAATATTGTTCTCCAACACCATAACTCAAATGCATCAATCTTTCTGCCATCTTCCTTATTCATTGTCCAACGTTCACATGCATAGGTGATGATGGAAAATATCATAGCGTGTATCAGGTACAACTTAGTCCTCAAACTGATATCTTTGTCCTTTAACACTTTAAAGAGATTTTGTGCAGTTAATTTGTCTAATGGAATATATCGTTTCTTGATTTCTAGACTACTGCTTTATTCAAGCAAAATGAAGTTATTTATTGGTCCAGTTGTGAGGGTTTTTTTGTTTTCCTTACATTGAAGTGCAATTCATACTGAAGTTAGAGTTTCTGATCATCAGTAAGTATTTAAAGTCCTTATTTGCCTATTTCAGATAGTTAGTGAGTCTTCCTCCAATCCTGATGCTACATTCTTCTTTATATAATCCATATTATTAGATTATTTGCTCAGCATACAGATTGAATAATAACAGTGCAAGGACACAACTCTGGTGCAGACCTTTCCTGATTATAAAAATTCAGTATTCCTTTGCTTTATTCTAAAATGGCCTCTTAGTCAATGTATAGGTTCCTCATGAGCCCACAACAAAGAATGGAATAGCTATTCTCTGCAATATTGTTTACAGCTTGTAATGATCAAATAGTCAAAAGCATTTGCATAGTCATTAAATCACAAGCAAACATCTTTGCGGTATTCCCTACTTTCAGTCAAGATCCACCTGACATCAACATTGATATCTCTAGCTCTACGTTCTCTTCTGAATCTAGTTTGAATTTCTTGGAGTTCACTGTTTATGTAGGCTTGCAACTGTTTTTGAATGATCATCAGCAAAATTATACTTGCATGTGTCATTAATGATGTTGTTTAA
>NW_006408666.1:5039240-5040257 GCF_000296735.1 Chrysochloris asiatica | reverse complement strand
GACATATTGTCCGGAGGAAACGACTGTTGGAGAAGGATGTCATGCTGGGTAGGGTGGAGGGTCAGAGAAAAAGAGGAAGACCCCCAACAAGATGGATCAGCCAGGTGGCATCATTGATGGACTGAAGTGTGGCAGCAGTAGTGAGGTTGGCCCAGGATTGGACATTGTTTCGTTCTTCTGTGCATCGGGTCGCTATGAGTCGGTTCCGACTCGATGGCACCTGACAACAACAACAACGATTTCCATTTTCTGTTGAGTCACCTCTCTTTAGAATGATCCCAAATATGGATCTCTTCCAATCATCTGGCCAGGTAGCTCTCTTCCAAATTTCTTAATAGAAAAGTGAGTGCTCCTAGTGCTGCATCAGTGTGTTGAAAGCATTTTTATTTGCATTCCATCAATTTCTGGATGTATGTACGTACACAAAATGGTCTTGGACTCCTGCTTTAAGGTTTGCAGCTTAACTGTAAACCAAGTAGTTCCTCCAGTGAAGTCCCATTTCATAATTACTCTCACAGGATGATCACTGACCATTAGGAGCTACAACAAATCATAGTGAAGAAATTAGGTGGTGCCCAGTTATCAAAATGGAGAGTATCTGAGTCAAAAAAGTTTGTTCTAAAACAAGAAGCCATCTAAAAAAGCTATCCATGCAAAAGAAGGCATATCAACCTAACTATGATCAAAGGATTTTAAGTAAGATCCATGATCAAGATGTGAGAATATGTTATCATTGTTAACTGCTGTCAAGAAGGTTCCAATTCATAACGAAAGCTCTGTGTCTGGTATATTTGAACCACTGATTTTGTGGTTAAGAGTCTGTTACTTATCCAAGAGCTCCACACCAGGACTCCTTTTGTAAAGTGCCACTGAGTGGGCTCATAGTGATCTTATGAACAGCAGAACAAAACGCTGACCAGTGTTGCACCAATCTCACAATTGTTGCTATACTTGAGCCAATTGCTGCTGTCACTCTGCCAATCCATCTTGATGGGGGTCTTCCTCTTTTTATCCTAA